>NC_081183.1:171590353-171823019 GCF_029867415.1 Vicia villosa | reverse complement strand
AACAAGATTCAACTGGAAGTCAAAGCTATTCGTGGCAAAGATTTGTTTGGAAAGAATGCCCAGGAGTTATGTTTGGTTCCCAGTGTACAAATACCAGCTAAATTCAAGGTCCCTGACTTTGAGAAGTACAAAGGTAGTTCTTGTCCACAAAGTCATCTCGTGATGTATGCCAGAAAAATGTCTACTTATGCAGATAATCATCAGTTGCTCATCCATTACTTTCAAGACAGTTTGACTGGTGCCGCACTGAAGTGGTACACAGGCTTGGATAGCACTAATATTCGAACATTCAATGACCTAGGTGAAGCCTTTGTTCGACAGTACAAGTATAACTCGGATATGGCTCCAGACAGAGATCAGCTTCGATCCATGGCTCAGAAAGATCATGAAGCTTTCAAAGAGTATGCCCAACGATGGAGAGAAACTGCTGCTCAGATTAATCCACCGTTAAAAGAGAAAGAGATGACAAAGATCTTCTTGAATACTCTCAGTCCGTTTTATTATGAACGCATGATTGCTAGTGCTCCAAGTGATTTCACCGAAATGGTAAACATGGGGATGCGTCTAGAAGAAGGAGTCCGAACCGGACGTCTGACTAAAGAAGGTGGATCTTCAAGCGGAACCAAAAAGTTCGGAAGTGGTTTCCCAAAGAAGAAAGAACAAAGTGTTGACATGGTGTCCCAAGGGAAGCCAAGAGGAAATGTCAGTCGTCAACAACAGGTTTCAGCTATTGCGCCAGTCGTTAATACAACGCCAAATCCGGGATTTACCCCGCAGTTTCAACAACAACAGCCTCGACAACAGGCTCAACAACTTAACAACAATCAGAATCGTGTGCAAAGAGCTCCACAGTTTGATCCGATTCCAATGACCTACACAGAGTTGTACCCTGCTTTGATTGAAAAAGGTCTCGTTCAAACTAGAGCACCACCACCAGTACCTGAGAGACTCCCATGGTGGTACAAAGCTGAGGTCTCATGCCCTTATCATCAAGGAGCACCTGGCCATGATCTTGAGCATTGCATAGCTTTGAAATATGAAGTTCAGAGGTTGGTTAGATCTAATCTTCTCTCTTTCAGAAATTTGAACCCTAATGTGCAAGCAAATCCGCTGCCCAATCATGGAGGGCATGTTGTAAACATGGTATATGGATGTCCTGGCCAATACCGAGTCTATAATATCAACTTCTCAAGAGCAGATTTGGTACAAATGCACGCCACTCTTTGTCGGGGGCCGAATTTTCGCCAGCATCAATACGGTTCCTGTAGAATATGTTGTGTGGATCCTCACGGGTGTTCGATTGTGAGAAGAGATCTCCAAGTTTTGCTAGATAATGGTACTATTGAGATCTACAGAAATAGGGATGAAAATGAAGTTAACATGATAGGATGTTATCCGCATGAGCTTTTAGTCTCAGATATCAACTCGGAAATGCCTAAAGTTAACGTCATCGTTCCTCATTTCAACATGCCCGAACGCATAGAAGTTACTTACAACAAGCCAAAGGTTCCTATTGCTCCTTTGATCATTTGTCTACCTGGACCTGTTCCTTATGACTCTGACAAGGCAATTCCATACAACTACAATGCAACAATGATAAAGGATGGACAAGAAGTTCCTTTACCAACTCTCTCATCTGTCGTAAACATCGCTGATGTGAGTCGAGTAACAAGAAGTGGACGTGTGTATACTCCACTACCTCCAAAGCAGCCTGTTGCTCCTGTAACTGGGCAAAATCCTGTTAATATACCAGTGGGGAATCCTGTGGAAACTCCTGTCAGTAATACAAACACTGATGTTGGTCAATCCAGTGGAACCAATGTCAATCCTGACTTTGATGAAATTTTGAAGCTTATCAAAAGAAGTGAATACAAGATTGTGGATCAGCTTATGCAGACTCCTTCAAAAATCTCAATACTTTCATTGCTGTTGAATTCAGAAGCCCACAGAGAAGCCCTGATGAGAGTTTTGGATCAAGCTTTTATAAATCATGATGTGACTGTTGATCATTTTGATGGGATAATATCCAACATAACTGCTTGCAACAATTTAAGCTTCTGTGATGAAGAACTCCCCGAGGAGGGCAGAAATCACAATCTTGCTTTGCACATTTCTATGAACTGTCAGTCAGACTCTTTGTCCAATGTGTTGGTAGACACCAGATCTTCCTTGAATGTGATGCCAAAGACGACTCTTGCTCGCTTGTCTTACCAAGGAATGCCTATGAAGTTCAGTGGTGTAATAGTCAAAGCATTTGATGGATCGCGAAAATCTGTTATCGGAGAAGTCAACCTTCCCATGACAATTGGTCCACATACATTTCAAATCACTTTCCAGGTCATGGACATTCAAGCTGCTTATAGCCGTCTGTTAGGACGACCATGGATCCATGAAGCAGGGGCAGTAACTTCTACGCTCCACCAAAAGTTAAAATTTGTAACAAATGGAAAACTGGTAACAATAAGTGGGGAACAAGCCTTGATGGTGAGCCATTTGTCCAATTTCTCTTTCATCAGTGCTGATGATGTGGAAGGAACTCCGTTCCAAGGTCTCTCTTTAGAAGACGAATCTTCCAAGAAGAAAGCATCGATCTCTTCTTACAAAGAGGCAGTGAAAGTAGTGAAAGATGGAACTACCACTAGCTGGGGGCAAGTTGTGATCCCTACCAAGAATGAAACTAGAGCAGGTCTCGGATGTTCACCAACATTCTCAAACTGCACCAAGAAGGATGAAACCCTTCGTCCGATCAAAGAAACATTCATTAGTGGAGGATTCCTTAACCCAATTCCTCAAGAGGTTAATGTCCTTATCGAAGAATGCATCGAAGAAGGTCTACCTGATCCTGAAGAAGAATGGAAATGTTATCTCAATGACTCGGGATACATATCTCAGGAAGAACCATATCCTCCTTCAGAGAAAACAAGTGCTAAAGAAATTCCTCCTATTCCTGCAGAGGTTTGGGACACCTTGGGACAACCAAGTGGAAAATTTGATTATATGGTGAAATATACTGCACCTGAAAGTTACAAGATTGTGATTGAGGATATCCAACCAATCGGATGGGGAGATTCCTTTGAATATAACAGTCAACCAGAAGAGGCTTATCAGCCCTGTCAATTTTCTCAGCAGCCTGAAATTACTGAAGATTTCGGATTCAATGCATCTGCCAAGATTAACAATCCTGAAGATGGTTATTATCACATAAATGCCATTTTTGAAGATGAAGGAGAAGATGGTCCCGCAACTGACTCAGAAAGTGTCGCTGACAATGAGTCTCTTCATCCTGAAGACTGGGAAATACATCCTGAAAATTCTGAAGATTGTGACTCATCTTATGCTCTTCAAGAAGTGGAAGAAGACCGTTTCAACTCTACAAAGAACAAGGTTGACAAACCAGGAACTTCAAATCCTGCTCGACCAGCGGTCAATGTCAATACTGAAGATCACTCTGGGGAGGATTTTCCTGAATACATAATACACAGAGGAGTTCGTTGCTACTGGAAGGCTGTCGACGTTCCGAATGTTGTTCGCCGTTCAAAGTAATCACCTCGCTGTTATTTTGACCTCCTGCCTTGCCCAAAGCAGAGAGATGTTTTATAGGGCTTTGCTTTTAAATGTTCCGCCCGAATAACTTTGTGTATAGGGCTTTGTTTTAAAGGTTTCCCTCTTTGTCCTGCCCAAGGCAAATGAGTTTGTGTTTAGGGCTTTGTTTCAAAAATGAATCATAAATAAAGTGTCATTTTGAATTCCCTACATTATATGTTTTATTTTTGCTTTTTTCTGGAAATGGTAATCCTAAAAAACCAATATAAAAATAAAAAAAAACTTTTTCAAAAAAAATCTGCATACACTCTTGCATTCATAAATTTTCTGAAATAAATATAAATCACATGTGCAGATTTACTATTGATAAACCCATTGAATGCAATAACCCTATGCCCTCTCCCAACTTTGAGTTTCCTGTGTTCGAAGCCGAAGAAGAGGAAGGAGAGGAGATCCCGGACGAGATCTCTCGATTACTTAAGCACGAGGAAAGAGCCATTCTGCCTCACAAAGAGCCTTTAGAAAAGATCAACTTGGGTTCTGAAGAAGACAAAAAAGAAGTGACCATTGGATCGCTGCTTGATGCTGATATCAAGAGTAAGTTGACAGACCTTCTCAAAGAATATGTTGACGTGTTTGCCTGGTCCTACCAAGACATGCCTGGGTTGGATACCAATATTGTTCAGCATTACTTGCCATTGAAGCCAGAATGTCCGCCAGTTAAGCAGAAATTACGAAGGACTCACCCTGATATGGCTAACAAGATCAAAGTGGAAGTTCAAAAGCAACTCGACGCAGGTTTTCTTGTCACCTCTGAATATCCTCAATGGTTGGCTAACATAGTGCCAGTTCCGAAGAAAGATGGCAAAGTCAGAATGTGTGTTGACTACCGTGACTTGAACAAGGCCAGTCCAAAAGATGACTTTCCATTACCACATATCGACATGTTGGTTGATAACACTGCTAAGTTCAACGTCTTTTCCTTCATGGACGGGTTCTTCGGTTATAATCAGATCAAGATGGCTCCTGAAGACATGGAAAAGACATCTTTCATCACCCCATGGGGTACTTTTTGCTACAAAGTGATGCCGTTTGGATTAAAGAATGCAGGCGCAACTTACCAAAGGGCAATGACTACTCTCTTTCATGACATGATGCATAAAGAAATAGAAGTTTATGTGGACGACATGATAGCCAAGTCCAGCACAGAAGAAGAACATATTGAATACCTTTTGAAGTTGTTTCAACGACTAAGGAAATATCAGCTTCGCTTGAATCCTAACAAATGTACTTTTGGGGTTAGATCTGGAAAACTCTTGGGTTTCATTGTCAGCCAAAGAGGTATTGAAGTAGATCCCGACAAAGTCAGAGCTATTCAAGAGATGCCTGCACCAAAAATTGAAAAGCAAGTAAGAGGATTTCTCGGACGATTGAACTATATCTCCAGATTCATCTCTCAAATGACTGCTACTTGTGGGCCAATTTTCAAGCTTCTCCGCAAAGATCAAGGGGTTGTATGGACTGAAGATTGCCAGAAAGCGTTTGACAGTATCAAAAAGTACCTGTTAGAACCACCGATATTGATTCCTCCAGTTGAAGGAAGACCACTAATCATGTACCTTACCGTGTTAGAAGAATCCATGGGCTGTATGCTTGGACAGCAAGATGAAACCGGTAAGAAGGAGCATGCCATCTATTACTTGAGTAAGAAATTCACAGACTGTGAGTCCCGTTACTCCATGCTCGAAAAAACATGTTGTGCTTTGGCTTGGGCTTCAAAACGTCTCCGCCAATACATGATCAACAATACTACTTGGTTAATCTCCAAAATGGATCCGATCAAGTATGTCTTTGAAAAGCCTGCATTAACCGGAAGGATTGCCCGGTGGCAAATGCTGTTATCCGAATATGACATTGAGTACCGTGCTCAAAAAGCGGTCAAAGGAAGCATTCTCGCCGATCATTTGGCGCATCAACCAATTAATGAATATCAATCTCTCAAGTTTGACTTTCCTGATGAAGATGTCTTGTACTTGAAGATGAAAGATTGTGACGAACCATTACCGGAAGAAGGTCCTGAGCCTGGATCAAGATGGGGCCTAATTTTCGATGGAGCAGTAAACGCTTTTGGCAATGGAATTGGGGCAATCATCATTACCCCCAAGGGTACTCATATCCCATTCTCCGCCAGACTGCTATTTGATTGTACCAACAACATCGCAGAATACGAAGCTTGTATCATGGGTCTCGAAGAAGCCATTGACTTAAGGATCAAGATCCTAGACATATATGGAGATTCAGCTCTCGTGATCAACCAAATCAAAGACAAATGGGAAACTTACCACCCTGGCTTGATTCCCTACAGAGATTATGCAAGACGTCTATTGACTTTCTTCAACAAGGTTGAATTGCATCATATACCTCGAGATCAGAATCGAATGGCAGACGCCTTGGCTACTCTATCTTCCATGTTCAAAGTCAATCATTGGAACGATATGCCTACAGTCAGAATTACGCGCCTTGAAAGGCCCGCCTATGTGTTTGCAACTGAAGCAGTCATCGATGATAAACCATGGTTCCACGACATCAAACGCTTCCTTCAAACTCAAGAGTACCCACTTGGGGCATCAAACAAAGATAAGAAAACTCTAAGGAGACTTTCTGGCAGTTTCTTCCTGAACGGAGATGTGCTATACAAAAGAAATTTCGACATGGTTTTGCTCAGATGCGTGGATAGACACGAAGCAGATATGTTAATGCATGAAGTGCATGAAGGGTCCTTTGGAACTCATTCAAATGGGCATGCAATGTCCAAAAAGATCTTAAGAGCAGGATACTATTGGTTGACAATGGAATCTGACTGTTACAAACACGTGAAGAGATGTCACAAGTGCCAGATCTACGCAGATAAGATCCATGTGCCACCGACTCTACTCAACGTTCTCTCATCTCCATGGCCTTTCTCCATGTGGGGAATCGACATGATTGGAATGATCGAACCGAAAGCTTCAAACGGTCATCGTTTCATCTTAGTAGCAATTGATTACTTCACCAAATGGGTCGAAGCAGCATCTTATGCCAACGTTACAAGACAAGTGGTTGTAAGGTTTATCAAGAATAACATCATTTGCCGATATGGTGTTCCCAGCAAAATCATTACTGACAATGGTTCAAACTTGAACAACAAGATGATGAAAGAATTGTGTGAGGAATTCAAGATTGAGCATCATAACTCTTCTCCTTACAGACCAAAAAT
The DNA here is from genome assembly GCF_029867415.1 of Vicia villosa. Lineage (NCBI taxonomy): Eukaryota > Viridiplantae > Streptophyta > Magnoliopsida > Fabales > Fabaceae > Vicia > Vicia villosa. The sequence continues at coordinate 171,816,220 of NC_081183.1, read as the reverse complement.
GAATGGCGCTGTTGAAGCCGCTAACAAGAACATTAAGAAGATTGTCCAGAAAATGGTCGTCACTTACAAAGACTGGCATGAAATGCTGCCATTTGCTTTACATGGATACCGTACTTCAGTGCGTACTTCAACAGGGGCAACTCCCTTTTCTCTAGTATACGGCATGGAAGCTGTGCTCCCCGTAGAAGTTGAAATCCCATCAATGAGAGTCCTCATGGAAACTAAGTTATCAGAGGCTGAATGGTGTCAAAACAGATATGATCAGTTGAACTTAATCGAAGAAAAACGTATGACTGCACTATGCCATGGACAGTTGTACCAAGCAAGGATGAAACACGCCTTCAACAAAAAGGTTCGACCTCGTGAATTTCGAGAAGGTGACCTCATGTTTAAAAAGATCTTATCTTTTCAACCAGATTCTAGGGGCAAATGGTCTCCTAATTACGAAGGCCCGTATGTTGTCAAAAGAACATTTTCTGGCGGCGCCATGATTCTTACAACCATGGATGGTGATGAACTCCCACATCCTGTGAATGCTGATGCAGTCAAGAAATACTTTGTCTAAAAAATACAAAAGAACAGCTCGGTAAGTCGAAAACCCGCAAAGGGCGACTTAGGCAAAAATGAGCGTCTCGGTGGACTGAAAACCTGAAAGGGCGGTCCGGGCAAAAATTAGAGACAATAAACAGAAAAAATTCATCCTGGTAGATTGAAAACCTGAAAGGGCAATCTAGGCAAAAATTAGGGATTTATGACAAAGTAACTGCATCAGTCTGTACTTCGTCACCTGAAGAGTCTGTACTTCATCAGAGGATCTTCAATCAAATCATTGCCAATCTGAAGCAACAAGCATAGTTGGAACTCAAAGTTGTTGGGGGGAATAGTGGTTATTGCTTTCAATGTAGCCTCTTCCACATAATTACCATTTCCAACTTTTGTAAATACTCCATGGAATCACGCCTTTAGCTGATTTCCATCCTATTAAATAAATTTGAGCCTTGTGCCCACTTGTTTGCAATCTCTAATTTCTTTTAGCTTGCAAAATGACGCTTTAATTGTGTTATTCACTTTTGAAACAAAAAAAAAAAGAAAAAATAAGGTTTAAATGAATTTACTTCACTTTTCTTTTTCAAAATAAAAGCGAAATTTTCCTTTGAGTTGTGAACAACAGAAGGAACATCAGCAGTCGTCTCCATAGGATGAACAAAAGGATTCTCCCTGAAAAAATTGTTGAGACAACGGTATTCTTGTCCCAGAAAAGAATTCTTGAAGCAATTATCCCTCGAAGTGAAGAAGCTCTTCTATCCCCATTGAAGAAGGTCTCCTATCCTCAGTGAAGAAGATTTTCCATCTCCAGTGAAGAAGTTCTTCCATCTCAGTGAGAAAAAGATGCTTATCTTCCCCAAAGAAGTTGAAAGCATGCAACATCATTCATCACTCGTGTTAGCTGCACCGTGTTGAAGAACATTTGCCAAGTATCTGGTTGTATTGTGACGTCGGTCCTTCTCCAGTATATACTTCAGTGTCTGTCAGTCTCGTCAGCATGCATGCTACATTCATGACATTCATCATTCATACATATTTGCATCATTTATGCATTCTTGCATTTTTCAATAATCGCTTGTTCAGGATATATCTATCCCAAAAAAAGAAAAAAAAAAGAGAAGAGAAAAAAAAAAGGAAAAAAAAGAAAAAAGAAAAAGAAAAAAAAACAAAGCAGATATGGGCGTGTCATCTCTCAAGTAGGTTGTCACCCATAAGCAGAAATAAAATCTTTTTTCTCCAGTTCCCCACTGAGATCATTCCTCGTGGAAGAAGGTTGCTTTAGTTTCTCCTCTCAAAACAAAGGAGAAAATACCCATTCGAGTTCATTCCTCATGGGTACAAAGTCTTGTTTGACTGTCTCTTTCCAATTCATTCTTGGTTAGAACCTTGTCTTTACCAAAAAAATTCAAATTCCGATTCTCCAAATAGAGTCAAGAAAAAAATTGAACCATAAACAATCGCCTCATCATCTGAGCAGTTTATGTTTCTTTCAAAAATTTCCTCTCAAGGAAATCAATCATGAAGACCATTTGACGATCAGGGCCTTATTACTGTTCACAAGGCTGAATATCCAGTAATTTCCCTAGCAAAGTCTCCAGGATCATTTTATCACTCGGCTGATAATTGATCATGTCTTCAAAACCACTATCACAAGGCTGGTAGTCGGTAACCTTTTGTTCTGGTTATATTATTAAACATGTCTATCACAAGGCTGATAGTCGGTAATATTAACCGAACCTTTGAAACTCTTTTTACCTTGTCAAGTCTATCACCATGCTGGTAGTCGGTAATCTAGTTTCATACCTCTCACCTTCGCATTATTAAACAAGTCTATCCCTGTGCTGATAGTCGGTAATGTCGATAGGTAAGCTTTTCTTACAAAGCTATCATTCCCCGGTGAAGCATACACTTGCTTTCCCGAAAAAGACAAAACGGATTTTCTTCCTAAAGCGGATTGAGACATCCTTCCCGATCTCTTTTCCCCAGTGGAGTCAGTTTTTTGGTATCCCCTCGGTAAAGATATCCTTGCATCATTCGCAATTTTGGTATCTTAGGTCCAAAATTTGCGTCTTCTGATATTTAAGTCTCTTCCACCCTATCAAAATGAAGATTTTCAATCTTCATGTCTCAGGTTGAAGAAACTTAAATAGGGGCATCTGTCATACCCCAATTTTTGACCTAAGATACCACCTCATATCATTGCATATGCATCATTTGCATCTCTAACAAATTGCATAGCTTGTGTTTGCTACTTGTGACTCAGCAAGGTTTAATCAAGAAGTCACTCATCAGTACAAGTACAAATCAATTAGGGTTTTGTTCTCCCTTCATTTCAAATGAATCATCTTCATCAATAATCAACATTTGGTCCTCAGAGATTCACTTCAACAAGCTCAACAGCTTTGAATCGACTGAATTAGGGTTTTGCCTGAAGATAGCATACTCCTGACTTTTGCTCAGGATTTGACCTAGTGACTTGGGACATGACCTCAAGACCCCAAGCACATCATTTTGACCTAATCCATTGGCTCAAGACATCTTCTGCACAAGGATTGATCAACAGTGAAATTTCAAATCATCAGATTAGGGTTTTGAACTATCAGGGACTAAAATCAGGGATCACATTTGGGAAACCATAAAAACCCCCAGGAAGTCAATCAAAAGTTTCAATCATCTTCAAATAATCCCTATGACAATATACAATGGAAATTGCATCTCAATTCAAGACCTACAGTCATCAATTTCATCAGATCGACAATTAGGGTTTTTGACCTAATTCACTGAACCACTGACTTTTTTTAATCAGGACATGGTGCCACAACTCAAACCATGGCTCAATATCCTCTAATGCTTCAATGTGATTCATTCATACCATTCATTTGGTGAGGGTAGCCTGTTTCATTTGAAATCTCCAGAAACGCGATTCGACTGAAAAAGTCAACTGTACAAGATCACCATTGACTTTTGGGGAATTTTGGTCAACCATGACTTTTGAAGTTTTAAATCATCAATATATGATATGAGAAGTCATTTGATCAAGAAAAATCAAGAAAATCAATCAAGAATCAAAAAGTCAAAAGTTTGACTTTCATACTTAGAAAATTTTTCTAAGTGTTTTTCATGGTTTTTTCCAAACTTTGGAGGGGAATAACTCAAAATTTCACCTACAAACTGAAAAAAACTTCCAACATGAAAGTTGTAGATTTTGATCCAATAAACAACTTTGACACATATAATTTTTTTCCATAAGATCAACCATTTAAGAGATATGGAGCTTCAAAGTTGGTATCTTATGAAAATTTCACTTAAAACTTCATTTTCTTCAAAGTTCATGGAACTTTTTCACCCACTTCCTTAAGGATCTTGAAGAAACTTTCAACTAGGGTTTTGAAGTGTGTAATATGAGCTTTCCAAAATGTCCAAGAGCATGAAAAAATATGGAGTGTAGCTATGGTTTTGAATTTTGACATTAGTGACCATTTCACTTGAAATTTCAAGCCATTTTTGCAAAGTTATGAACCAATTTGCCAAATAATGCAAGTAATGACACACCAAAGCAATGATTGAATGATATTTTCTGGTTTAAGATCAGATAGGAAAGGGATAAGAAGCTTGGCCAAAATAACCATGGTTTAGTTACTTTAACCATTTGCATTTAATGTGAAAGATTCCACTTTATCCCTTAAGCCAAATCATCACTTCTTGAAGCAAGTTGCAAAGCTTGGAGTTCAGAATACTTGGCCTATAAATAGAGGTTTAAATCACTCTTCAATTCACACCAAAACCTCACAATTATAGGTTTTCTCTCTTCTTTCTTAGAATGCAAGTTTCTTAAGTTTCAAAGAGGTAAAATTCTCAACCTCTAAATCTTTGAAGTTCTGGCCAAAGTGAGGGTTCTAACATCTCATAAACATCAAATGTGATGTGTTTGATCCACTCACACACCCCAAATCACCCCAAAACTCAGATTCACTTTTCAACCTCCATATGAACATGAAATGAGCCTTATCATGCCAAAATTCACACAAGCTCATTTCTGTCCAAACTAATGCTTCTAACACATCCTATATACCATATGTGAGCTATCCCAATCATCCTCCCTGACCTGTAAATCCAAAATCATCAAGCTTGATCCTCACTTGAGTCCTACTGCAGATCGAGCATCACCAACTGGTCCAGGGGTTTTCAATTCATTCCAGGCATTCAAACACCTTCCATAAGGTCCACTGATGCTGTCCAGATCAAGAAACAACAACTGGAACTCCTCATTTGCAGAATTCAATTCTCAGTTTGGCCGTTTTCGAGGTAAGTGCTCATGAACTTCAAACTCTATCATGCACGCATCATAAATGAAATATTGATATACCATCTTGTTTCTGCACCTATGAGGATCATTAACCCTCAATCAATTGCATCATATCATGATCATACACGATTTCACAATGATTTGTCATATTAGGGTTCTTCGTGTTCATCACAAAATTGATCACCTTAGAGCAAAAATAAATGAATTATGAGGGCACCATCATGATCCTTGTAAAAAACCGAGTGAGATAGACCCTTCACTTGATCAATTTGGTTCAGTTTTCAGAAATTTCAAAATCAAATTGGGGATGTGTTCTTGGCGCCTTTTTCTGTTCAGAAATTTCAAATGTTCGTTTTTAAATATAATTAAAGGGGGTAGTTATAATAACAAGCTGCGCGCGCAGCTGGGTTGGCAAGTGTTTTGGCTGGTGAACATAAGGGCGTGAGTTCAAGCCCTAGTGGAGACAAAACCATTTTTTTTGCAACCTATTTTCTTTCATTTTTTAACAAAACTTCACCAATTAATTTAACCAATCAAAATTCATTATTTTCACTTCATTTTTTTTACACTCTTTATTTAATATACATATTTTGATAATATTAAAAAAATCACAAAAAAAGATTCATTTAATATATTTTTAATTAAGTTTAAAATGACTTGTTTTTAAGTATTTTTAATACTTTTAAATATTATTTTTCATTTGATTTTCAAACTTAATCACTTGTAAATATTTTTTGAAGCAAACCCTAATCATCTAAGTGTTAATTGAGGATAATCTTTTGTTTATCTTGATTAAATTGACTTCTTTCAAAATTTAAATCGTTTTAAAACAAGCGATCGCGATTCTCTTTCAAAACGATAAACCACTTCTTTGATTAAATCTTTTTAATTGATCAATTGATTTTCAAAACGAAGTGGGGCCTCTCGAATATTAGAGAGTGTAAGTCCCATTTCTTTTCCTTTTGTACAGTTTTTTAAAAACAATAAAACTTTTTCAAAATAAAATCTTTTCAAACAATTTTCAAAACAATTTTCAAAACAGTTTTCAAAACAACAAAACTTCAAAGAAACAAAACTTTTCAATATACCATGGGCCTCCATGTAGGTATAAGCCCTAAGCCCTTTTGTACATACCCACTCAAGTACATGAAATTAGGTATTTCATTGTACGCCTTTTGTACATATCTCGATCAGTTTGATTTTTAACTTTGAATAACAAACCAAAAATGAAGGTTTTTCTTTAAATCTTCCCAAAAATATACCATGGGCCTCCATGTAGGTATAAGTCCCAAGCCCTTTGTGAATACCTGTTTACATAGCTTTGAATAAACTCAAGTGGATTTCTCCTCGAGTGTGAGTCCCGAGCCCCGTGTATACAAATGGATCATGCTTACAGGTATATTTCCTTCATAAACTCCATTATATACACACACTTTGTCATATATGTATAACTGTTCATATTTGTTCATGTACTTGTGCATATTTGTTTGTACTTGTTCATATGTGTGATTGTGTTATATGCTTATCCAACTTAGTACAACACTAGGTTCCCCATAGCCTCCTATTGGGCTTCGTGCAAAGAATCTCCCTAGTTTAGGTTAGGACATAGAGTATGGTTTCCCGGTGAAATCGCTCTAAGAGCTCAAACCAACTATACCATGCCTCCCCTTGGGCTTTGTACAAACGAGTGACCCTCCCATAGCCTCCTCTTGGGCTTACAATGCAAGGACCCTGGATTGTCCCTCCCATAGCCTCCTCTTGGGCTTACAATGCAAGGACCCTCGGATAGCCTCCTCTTGGGCTTCGTACAAGGACCCACGGGCTTCTTATAAGCATCCCCAATATCCAAAACAAATACCCTAGGAGATTAGACATTTTTCATCTCTATGCTAGGAGTATCTCTTATATATCATCACAATCAATCAATCAAACTTTTTTGCCACAAGGCTGGCTAATCAATCAAACTTCTTTTGCCACAAGGCTGGCTAATCAATCAAACTGTTTTACCACCGTACTGGATGATTAATCAAAGTTTTTGTCACAAGGCTGACTTCATTGAAACTTTTGCCACAAGGCTGGCTGATTAATCAAAGTTTTTGTCACAAGGCTGACTTCATTGAAACTTTTGCCACAAGGCTGGTTAAACAACAAAAACATCTTTATCATTCTAAGAACCCTAAGTGGCATGGCCCCGGGCTTATAATGAAAAGATTTTCAAACAAAAATCAAACAGATGTATGTGATGATATAGATTAGATACATCTAGCATTTAGACGACATTTGTCTATTTTCCTTTGCTTCCACTAGCATAAGTGGGAACTACGATTGCTCTGACTTTCTCAACATCCCTTTGAGAATACGTAGGCACAAGGTCGATCCTTGGCGAGCAAAACAAAACAAAAAAAACCATTCAAACCTTAGCACCCGTAGACCCCGAGCTACAGATGCTCTGATTCCCTCTAAGGGATATGTATGCAGAGGATCGCGATGATCTTTGCGAGCATAATCAAACAAACACCTTAGGTCCCACCTATTTCACAAGAACCTCCACCACAACAAGAATGGAATAAAACAAAATAAAGAAACCTATAGAGTACTATAGATATGTTGGGTGCTAATACCTTCCCTTCGTATAACCAACCCTCTTACCCGGAATCTCTCCCCCACTTTTTAGGTTATTGCAGCTTTTTTCCTTTTCCTACTTTGGAAACAATAAAAAGTTTGGTCGGTACAAAAGAAAAATCATTTTTTGAGCACTCGAGCCCAAAGAAGGCATCAGGTGTCTCATCCACAAAAAAGAGGAACAAAACGATTTTTCGCCCGCGACACTAAGTCGACAACTTGAAAGCATGTGACTTAGGCAAAAGTTAGGGCATCCCGCTGGACATCCAAATCAAAATTCAAGAGAAATTGTCCAGGAAAAAGTTAGGGAAACAAAAAAAACAAAGCAAAAGCGGAAAAAGGATTACAAAATAAGAATCCTCGACAAAGAACAAAGTCGTGTGATCAGACACCAAAATGAAAGGTAAATTGACTGCCGTGTCCGAACGCCTCATTGATTCCTCAATCATTCCAAACTCCTCTTGAAAGATGAATGCTCGTGTCAAGTTAGTTGAACATAGGACTGGAGAACATCAAGAAGGGGGTGGGCACTAAATAATTTGAGCCTAAAAATCCATTTTTTCTAAAAACCGTGAACCTGGCCACGTTACAACCCTGAAAAGTCCTAATTGAAGCAGGGTTAATTCGAAAGCAGACTATACACGAGAATACGGTAAGCTGACTCCTAGGAGGTCCGCTAAGCGCTTGAGTTGGTATCACACCATCTTTCTTTCATAAAAAATCGATGTCACGACATCTTTTAAAAAAAAAGTTTCTTAAAACTTTAAGACAGACATACTCTTTGCATTAGAATTATATTTCTCATAATAAACATTCTTTGCATATGAACAAGTGCTTAACATCAGGAAAGTTTCCACAATAAACTTCAGATGAAAAGTTTTATCCTCCTGAAGGACAAGTTGTCTTTAGAATTCCGTTGAGCAGAAGCAGCAATATTTCAGAGTCTAATCACCCTCAGGGGCACAAAAGCGTTTGATTACTCTATCGAGTAAGCTTTCAATCAATCTGGGGCAATCAGGTCAAGATTCGAAGAATCTCTCAGAGTGTTGAATAATCAGGGGCATTCACCCAAGCACAGTCAAACTTACTTACAATACAAGTCAGGCAGGGGCATGGTGCCAAAATTCTTGATACTGGGGCAAGTCAGTTTGATATAAACAGATATCACAAGGTGCTTACAAGACAAATTTCTTCAAAGTCCTTACAGGCTGGGGCAAAGCACTATGCATTGGCATTTTATTCTCATCAAGAGGTGTTCAATTTAAAGTTCAGGCGTGAGCTAAAACACTTATGAACTAGAGAACCATCAGGGTCGTCATCCTCAATGGTCTGAAGCTGAAAGTCCAATCCTTAGTGGCATCTTTGCATTTCAGTGTGATTTTCAAATCTCTTCCAGAGGTTGCAACCGTTTCTTATCAGTATCCCTTAACTAGAGTCCTGTTATGTGGACATCAAATTTCTTTGCTTTCCGACCCTTGAGTCGTGAGTTTCCAACCCCCGTGTTATGAGTCCTTTGCTTTCCGACCCTCGAGACGTGAGTTTCCAACCCTCATGTTATGAGTCCTTTGCTTTCCGACCCTCGAGTCGTGAGTCTGCTCCTTTCCGACCCTCGTGTCGTGAGTTTGATTCCTTTTCGACCCTCGCGTCGTGAGCTTGATTCCTTTCCGACCCTCGAGTCGTGAGTTTGATTCCTTTCCGACCCTCGTGTCGTGAGTGTGATTCCTTTCCGACCCTTGAGTCGTGAGTTTCCGACCCTCGAGTCGTGAGTTTACCTTCTTTCCGACCCTCGTGTCGTGAGTTTTGTAACATCCCAATTTTTATTAATATTTTTATTAATTATATTAGTAATTATATTATTTGGTGTTTTTAATAATTGCTTATTTATTTAGTTATTATGTGATATAATAATTATTTGAAATATTTAATTGTATGTGTGTTTGTGTTATTTGGGTTGATTAAGTTGTATGAGAGATATAGCCAAATGGGCCTAAGTGATAGATTGGTGGGTTAAGCCCAATTTACATAAGTGAGATAGTAAGAGAAGGTTAGGGTTTTAGAGGTTACTATTTTCATTTGGGGGAAAAGATAGGAAGAAGAGAAAAGAGGCAAAAGGGAAGAGAACAATGGTGGAAGAGAAAAGCTAGAAGAAACCCCATTTTCGCAGCTATGTTTCAGCAAAGAGCCACCTTAGCAAAACGGACGTATCTCTCAATCCAACCGTTGGATCGTTGCGGTACTTGGACACAACGTTCCTGACCCATAGAGGTAAGTTCTGACCGGAGCGATTTTGATTTTGAGGATTTTAAGTTCGTCTGATAAGCTGATTCCCGAACTGGTTTTTAGGTGTGTCTCCAAATAATGTTAGAAAGGATTTCTTTTGGAGAAAAGCTTAGAGCTATGGTGAAAGAGTCCATATTTACCAAGGTAAGGGTGGGGTTCTTTCATGCTAAAGGATTGTATGATAGTATGTTATGGTGGGTTTGATTCTATACTTTGATATCCATGTTCTTTTATGTTGCAATTTTGGGTATTTGATGATTTGTTGGAATGTGATGATATAAATGTGTTAAGTTGTGTGCAATTGATAATCTATGTGTATTAGATTGTTGTGTTTGTTGTGGGTAAACCATTGATAGTGAAATAATGGGTTTTGTTGTAGAATTGGAAAATAATGGAATAGAAATATAATAGTTGAATTGAAATTAATATAGTTTGATTATTAATTGGATAATTAAATTATTAGTTGAATTGATTCCAATAAGTCTATGTGATTGGAATATACTTGGACTTGGATCAATTATTCGGTTTATCGGTAAATTATGGTATTTTTGAGAAATTGACCGTAATTGTGTTTTGGTTGAATATGTAAGTTGAGAATAATATATTGTTATGCCAATGATGTTGTTTTGATAATTAACATTATTTCTAATTGATTTAGTTGATGATTGAAAGTCGATTTGATTTACTTGATATATTGGCATATTGAGATTATTTTGAGAATTGACCAAAAATTGTGATTTCAGTTTGGATGCCTTTGTTGCAAATAATGTTGTGATTGCCAATATGATTATTATTGTGCACTACTATGTGATTAACCTTATGGTATGAATCCTAGCTAATTGTCGTTAGTTTAGTGGATTATGATGATAATTGCGATGACTGTGTTAATATGTGAAATTGAGTAATTGTGTCGATGTGCCGAAACATGATGATAATTGTAATGATCTTGATGATATGCGAATTGTATATTTGTGACGATTTTGTGAATACGTGATGTTGTATATATTTGTGAGGATGATTTTGTGACTAAGTGAAGATGAAATATTATGGTGACGTGAATTACCTCGTATAAATGGTAATTGATTGTGATATAGGCTTATGCCTCGTGACGATATGTGATTGTGATGAGTATGTTGTGTTGTCTTGTTTGTCGAGTCACATTTCATATGCATACTCTGTGACGGCCTGGATTGGCAAACTAGTGACGAAGGCTTATGCCTTGTGCCTCTGAATTGGGCAATTGGTGACGGGGGATGAAGCCCCGATTGGTACCACATGCATATGCACAGTTGAGTCGCATATTGAGTCGCATTTTAAATTATTGTGTTTATGAAGTGAATGCTATGATGTGTGAATGCATAATTTGCGAAGTTGAATTCATTTGATATGAATTATTGATGCGTGTAGATGTGATATATGTAAATGAAACATATATGATGAGAATGCGAATATATATGTATTAATGATATATGTATATATGTGGAATATATGAACCATGTTTTGCCATTGTTGATAGTTGTATTAATTTACGTTGTGATTATGAAGTGTATGTTATTAGGTGCTTGAATAACATACTTGTAAACTTGAATACATTGTTATAGTTGATAGTTAACATTATTGTTGTGATGCAAATTGCTTATATTGAGAAGTGGTGAATTGTGTATGATTTTACCTTTGCTATATGTATTATCATACTTTCCTTTATAATCTTTGATATCTCACCCCTTCTGCTGATGTTTCCCCTACCATGGGAAATGGGCAGGTACTCAAGTATAGCTATGGAAGTTTATAGCTTCATCGTGTCCGGTTGGTGTGTCGCTCTGATACGTAGCACTCGGGGGTTGTCTATATTGTTGTTTCTATGTTGTTCATGTTTTAGTTGTTGAGTTCCAATTTGGATAATGAGAAGTACTATGATGTTTGAAGTTGTTTCTGATTAAATAAGATGATTTGTTTATAAAGCCGAATGTTATGATTCCGCTGCATATTAAAATGAAGTTGGTTTGTCTAAGAGCTGTTATAAGTTGTTTTGTGCTTCTCTGAGATTAAAGTGCTATGTATCTGTTTATGAATTGTTTATATGAAGTAAATGTGATATCCCAAATGCTTGTTGATAGTTTTTAAAATACTCTAATTTCTCGCATGATATTTTCGGGTAGAATTTGGGGTGTTACAAGTTTACCTTCTTTCCGACCCTCGAGTCGTGAGTTTATCTCCTTTCCGACCCTCGAGTCGTGAGTTTATCTCCTTTCCGACCCTCGTGTCGTGAGTTTGATTCCTTTCCGACCCTCGCGTCGTGAGTTTGATTTCATTTCCGACCCTCGAGTCGTGAGTTTATCTCCTTTCCGACCCTCGAGTCGTGAGTTTATCTCCTTTCCGACCCTCGTGTCGTGAGTTTGATTCCTTTCCGACCCTCGCGTCGTGAGTTTGATTTCATTTCCGACCCTCGAGTCGTGAGTTTCCGACCCTCGTGTCGTGGGTTTCCAGCAATTGCGGATAGTTGTCATATACACTCCAATGTGTCTGTAAGCCCATTACTTGATTGGCATCTTTACAATCAATACGAATATGCAGAACACTATGAAAGCCAATGCCTGTTTGGTCCCTTTGAAGTCAACACTTGCTTGACCCATTAATCCCACTTCTTGGTGGCGTTCCCTTGAAGAATTAATGCCTGTTTGATGCTCCAGCCGATACTTGTTTGGTATTCTAATCATTGCTTGCCTATCAGCTTATTGAATCCATTGCTTGTTTGGAAAGTTTCAAAGCTCAGTTGTCTGACAATCTGTTCGCTCTTGCATTTTCCCGTTGTGGGTACATCATTTTGAGAGCATCACATCAGCACGGTGGCGGATCTAGCCTAATGAGATATTCTCACTCCCCAGCTGAGCGCATCCAAACGAGATAGTCTCACTTCTCAGCCGAGTGCATCCTGATGAGAGATTCTCATTCCCCAGCTGAGCGCATTCAGATAATACTTTCTTTGTTCCAAGATTCTCACATCCTCAGTAAAGCATGTCTCGATGTATTCCCCGTGCATCTGAAGCCTTATTCCCCGACAAAATGCCTTCTCCCCAGTTGAGTCATGATTGGATGATATCTGATTCCCCAGCAAGCTCTTAAAGAGGTTCCTTGCCTGAATTCCTTGGTCTCCCCAGTAGAGGTTTTCGCTCCCCAACAGATTGACCTGTTTTCCCCAGGAGAGTCGTCTTGTCCCCAATGGAGTTGTCTTAACAAAAGGTTCTTATGCCGAGTTTCTTATCCCTGGCGGATCTCTCATATCCCTAACAGATCGCTGTGCAGAAGTATTCATCTTCCCCACTGAGTCTCCCTCCAGTAGAGATTCATGCGCATCCTTAGCAGAATTTGTTTCCTTCAAGGACTTCCCCAGCGGAATGCGTCCTACACAAGCAAGTTGGTCACTCCCCATCAGAGTTGTCTCCATGACTTGCCTTTATCTCCACATCCCCAGAGTGTCGAGAATTTGCTTCTCCAGTGAAGTTGTCAGGGTCTTCCCCCCAAGCAAGTAAGTGGGATGTTCTTATCTTCAAGCAAGATTTTTTCCCCAAACAGAGCTCGCATCCAGATTTGATCGTATCCAGGAGATTTCTGATCCATCTTTGCCAACTCGTAGTTGTGACTTCTGGTCACTCGTTTTGTCCTCCCCGCAGAGTTCTATACTCTCTCCAAGACTGCTTCAGCAATTCAGTGCTCCTCCGTTGTTTCCCCAAGCAACGTTCGAATCATGCATCATTCGCATTGCATTTTCTAAGCGTATAACGCCTTCCCTCTCGGGAGCGTTATTCCATATACATTCATACATGCATCATGCATAAAGCATATCATATCTGTTTCTTTCTGCAGGAAAGTTATCCAGATTCAAATGTCTCCCAGAGAGCAACTCGCCTAATCATTACAGGCGCTCATCCTAATGTTTAAATCAGAAGAAGTTTGTCTCCCTCTCCCTGAAATTGTCAGATCAGATGAAGGCTTACTTATTCTCGATGCCCAGATCAATTGAAGTTTTTTCTCCCTGCTTGCGGGGTGGTACATTCCTTATTATTGCTAGATGGAATCTTCTATTGATCAAGAGCGTAAATTTTCGAGTTCATTCTGGTATTCAATCTCCTTCCACCTCAACGGTTCGAAACTTTCGTTTCTCACTCGTCAGGTTCAAGAAGTTTGAATAGGGGCAGCTGTTGTACCTCAAAATTTACCCTCTTTATTTGAGCTATAAGTTAATAATGACGTTTATTTCGTCATTCAAAAATTTAAGAGAAATAATAAAGAGTTTTCATGGGTTTAAGAAGATAAGGTGTGAAAAATGGTTTAAACGGTGTAAATACGAGAAAATTCACATGTCCTATTTTGAAGGTGATGTGAGCTGAGTTCTCGCGAGACCTCAACTGATTCAACGATATCTACAACTTTCATGTTCGGCTCGGAAGCCAATTCTTTGAGGAAGGTCGTCAAATTTGCAAATTACTTGAGGTTTCGCAGTGAAAAACAGTGCTGAATGTAGGGTTTCGGACCTCGGAAAATTCATATCTCCTAATCCGCTCGTCGGATTCGCTTGAAAATTTAACTGGAGCTCCGTACCATCATTACCAAGATTTCATATGTTCGGACCGAAGGCCAATTATACACGGAAAACTCCCAGAATTTTAAAGATCATCGCGTTGTTTCGGTAAAAAGTGTGTTTTCGAGTACGTCACGCCGAGTTCGAAAATTCATAACTCCTTCGATTTTTATTGTATGAAGTCCATTCTGGCGGTATTCTCTCGGAAATTTCGTTAGCTTCGATTCTTCGTCACACATGCTTGTTCAGATTCTTAGCCGAAGTCGGAGTTTTATCGAGTTCTTTGAGCGGTACTCACAAAATTCTGCACAGTCGCGCCAGAGGAATCGACGTTTCTCGTCATTCAAACGCGTGTAATTTCTTCGTCGCTTATCGGATTGAGGTGATTCTCGCGGAGACGAGTCACGAATTTGGTCATCTTCACAGTGGCATTGGTTTCATTCCGGAATTCAGAGCCGAACCGAGTTTCCTTAAAAACGAGCCAAAATAAGACACACTGAGGGCAATTTGGACAATTCGCGTTGATACTATATAAACTTTTTGCTCTTCACAAATCAAGGGAGGACTCATAATTTCAATTCATCAAAATTTTCACAAACACTTTCTCTCAATTCTCTCTCAATTCTCTTGAATTAAAACCACAAATTACATAAAGCTTTCATCAATTTTCTTCAAGAATCAAGAGCAATATGGATTGAAGATCAAAGATCGAAGTTCGAATCTCTTCTCCCTCTCCTCACTAGCTCGCGCGCCTCACTCTCTCTCCCTTGGGATTTTGCTTTCGCGTTCGTGTCGCGTTCGTGTCATGTTCGCGTTCGTGTCGCGTTCGTGTTCGTACATCGGTTAAAAATCTTCATCCGGTAAGCCTTTGAACCTTGAATTAAGTGCTTAATTGTTGATGTTAACATGATTTGAATGCTAGATCTAGTGGTTGATTATGCGTAATTGATGTTGATGATGATTAAATGTTGGATCCATTGATATCTTTGCTTGCAATTGCATGTGGATACAAGTTTGGTGCACTATGTGTTTGTTATAATGCTTGCATGAACTTGTTGCTTGATGATTATTGATGATGACTTGAAATCTATGTGGATTGATGCCTAATTGTGTTTGTTTGATGCTCATAATGCTGTACAAATTGAGGCAAATTCGTGCTTGGTTACATCTCTTATTGGATGCATGATTGAAGTGCTTTTGAATGTTGATTTTGCTGATTTTTCACTTCTGGTGCTGATGTAACCGGTTACCTGATTGATGTAACCGGTTACATGATTTGTTTTTGGTCATTTTTCGTCACTATCAGTGATGTAACCGGTAACCTGATTCATGTAACCGGTTACATGCCCCTTTTTTCTCAAAAAATAGTCACTGCCAGTGATGTAACCGGTTACCTGATTCATGTAACCGGTTACATGCCCCTTTTTTCTCAAAAAATAGTCACTGCCAGTGATGTAACCGGTTACCTGATTCATGTAACCGGTTACATGCTTTTTTTTTAGTTTTTTTTCCAACTTTGAATGTTCATATCTTTTGACTCGTAACTCCGATTTGCATGTTCTTTATATCGTTGGAAAGCTTGTGAGATGTACTATTTTGTGGAATGATTTGTATTTCTGAATTTTGTGTTTTCCATGATGGTACTTATGTCGGCTTCCGGTGCTATTTTTGCATGCTTATTCGCGTAATACCGCACCTTTTCCATGTTTGCTTTGTCCGGTTTATTTTAGAATAGCAATAACACAATTCCGATTACGGTATCTTGTTATCTCTAACGTGTGTGCTAGTGTGAGAGGATTTTGGACGGTCACCGATCGATGCTTATTATGTGAGTGTTCCGCTTTACTGGCAGGACACGATTTCATTCAGTCCCTTCGTGTTCTCATCTTGGAGACACGTTCCTATTACTCTATATCTGCTTGTTTGGTTTGCTTGTTCCTCTTGTAGGTATATTGTGATTATGCTCGACGCGCATGTCGACATTTGTGTGGTTTCATGGCTAATCGGTGTGCTGACTATTTGCTTTTACTTTGCTAGCTCGCTCGCGGGATCCTAGTTTCCTTGCTCTCTTTGCTTTAGTTTACGGATCATCATTCATTTTGGTATTGATTCCGTTTCATTTTATCTTTCCTGCACTTTATCGCTTTCTCGCATCATCCTTTAACATGAGAAGTAGGACCTAGACGTGCATCTGGCCAAGTCCTCGAAAGAGGCACTGTTTTTGTTGGTGTGTTTACATTTGTGCTTTGCGGCAGGGAGTCACGGTGTAATAAGTCATATATGGCACTCCGTTAAGTCCTCATGGAAGGCATGCGGAAAGGGTTAGCAATCAACCCCCGCCTAGTCTCATCGAGTCCATTCGGTATGCACACGTTACGCGTTGCTCGCTTCCGAACCAGCACAAGATCTTGTTATCGAGTATGTCAAGAAAAGGGTTCATGCAGCCGGACCCCCGCCTTTCCTATAGCTCGCGTTGCTCGACGTTGATGCTTGGTGTACGCACGCACCGTTTTCCTTTACAATCCGTGACGGCTTGGTTGCTGAGAGGGATCCGCTCCTCTTGTCTATGGCCCGACCATTTTCGCGAGGTCTAATGCTTGGTTGACTTGGGTTGAGTTGCTCCCCTTGGCTATGGCGGGACCGCTTTTCTACCATTCGGTCAGTACCGTTGGTTTTGTTTGCTTTACGAGCGGAGCTCGTTTGTGTGATATTATTGTTTGCTTCCCTTTTCCCTCGTAGGTTGGTAGTTCTAGTTTTGACTGGTACCCTTTGTATGATAACATTAGGTAGAAAGCTTTCCCCCTTAACTTAGGTTTTCCTCATGCATTCTTTAAAACACAAACCACACTCTTTGATTTTCTTTTCTTAAGAGCTTGTTATTTCCACTCCATTCCCAGCATAAGTCTCCAAAGGTCGAGCAGCGGAGTGTGAATGTAACTTGTTCACCTAAAAAACATAAAACAAATAGAAATTAGTTAGCCGAGCTACGGTAGCTCTGATTCTGCAAAACAGATACGTAAGCAGCGGGATAGGGCCCATGCGAGCACAATCCTTTATTTTCCGTACATTCTGCATTCATTTTAGTCCATATTAGCGTAGATTTGTTACACACCCATAGATTTAGACACAAGCGTGGATACCATCGAGTACGATGGGCGGGAGGGGTGCTAATACCTTCCCCTCGCGTAACCGACTCCCTCACCCTTTTTCTCTGGTTGTGAGACCGTTGTTTTGTTTTGTGGTTTGCTGGCATTCCCTTCCTTTTCAGGATAAATATGTTAGTGGCGACTCTGTTAATTTTCGCGGTAGCGACATTGTGCACAAAATTGCAAAGTTCAAAAATGAGGCATGACCTATAATTTCACTTCATGAGGCCAACTTTGAACAAGCATAACTCTTAGCTCAAAATGAATTTGGAGAAGGTTGAACACAATTTGGAAAGCCCTAAACATCTAATTCAAATCATTAGTTTATGGTTCCTTCAGAATCCTTTGGCAAATTTGTGAAAAATGAGGCCAAAGTTGGAAGAAAACTAGGTTAAAAACACTTAGAATTTTTTTTAAGTTTTTATGACCTAAAACTTCAAAATTTCCAAATCTCTTAAATGATTGACTTCTTGAAAAAGTTGCTATGTAAGATGTTGTTTTATTTTGTAAGATCTACAACTTTCATGTTGGAAGTTTTTTGAGTTGTGTAGGTGAAATTTTGAGTTCCCACAATGCCCTCAAAAACCCTAATTCCCGACTTTTTGCTCCTTGATGAATCTCTTTGAATTTCTTTGGTCAAATGACTTTAATAACCATATATTGATGATATTGATCTTTAGAAGTCATGTTTTGACCAAAAATCTTAAAAGTCAAAGGTGATCCCATACAGTTGACTTTTTCCTCATGAAGTGAAATTTTGGACTTTTGTGTGGAATCAAGCTCTTCTACTCAAATGGGTGATGTAAATGGATTATATTGAGGTAGTAGAAGTCCTTGAACCATGTCTTGAGTTTTGGATCCATGTCCTAATTAAAAGTCAACCATCCAGGTGAATTAGGTCAAAAACCCTAATTGTCGACCAGATGAAATTGATGACTGTGGATCTTGGATTGGAGTGTAATGCCCAATGGATGTTGTCATATGAGCTATTTGAATATGATTGATGCATTTGAGTGATGCCCTGGAGTTTTCTAGGGTTTCCCAAGTGATCCCTGATTTTAGTCCTTGATGGGGGCTCAAAACCCTAGACTGGGTATCAGATGAACAAGTGACTGCTCTGAGTATCTATTTTGTCTTTGATGAAAAGTCTAAAAGATATGACATCTCAGGGGGTCAAAAATTAGGGTATGACAAACACAAATACATAAGAGAAGCATTGGAGAAATTTGACATGGTGGAGGAGAAACTGTTGGTGCACAAGAATCAAAGAAGATAACAAAGAGAATTAACAAAAGAATAACGGAGCAAAAGAGAATAATGAGAGAATAAATGTTGTTGTATATTCTACTATTAAATGATAGCTACTACAAGGCTATTTATACAAAAGAAAATCTTGCCACATAAGCCCTAATAGAGTAAACTTAGTGAACAAGTCTAAAGGTAGAAACAGTACAATACTAACAAATACTAAAGTACCCTTACTAACTAAATAGCTAAGCTAACAGAACCCAGAAGGTAGAACTTCTGGTCAACACTATCTTCTGAGTAACCATCAGAAGATCAACTCACATTAGAACTTCTAATGCCCAGAGCTTCTGATGCTCAACATCTGAATATTGAATTACTCTTCAATACCATCCCTTAATTCATATTCTTCAATCAAAGCTGACAACGCCAATTCCATTCCTTAAGAGCAGAAATTGATCTGTCTTGATTTCCTTCGTCAGAACATCTGCCAGCTGCTTCTGGGTGCTGCAATGCACAACCTCTAATGTTCCATTATGGACTTGGCTTCTCAAGAAATGATACTTAGTCTCAATATGCTTGCTTCTTCCATGTAACACAGGATTCTTGGCAAGATTGATTGCAGACTTGTTATCAATCATCAGCTTCAGAGGCTTCTTCACTTTAATCTTCAGATCTTCTAATAAATTCAGAAGCCACACAACTTAACATGCAGCTACAATGCCTGCAATGTACTCAGCTTCACATGTTGATAGAGCAACAACAGCTTGCTTCTTGGAACTCCAAGAATTAGGACCTCCCAGAAACATAAACAGATATCCAGAGGTACTCCTTCTACCAACTCTATCTCCACACCAATCAGAGTCAGAGTAACTCAATAACTTTGATTCTTCCTTTCTCCCAGAAGGAAACAATATGCCAAACTTCAGAGTTCCCCTGATATATCTCAAGATTCTGACAACAACTTGATAATGGGACCACTTAGGTTTACTCATGAACCTACTTACCAATCCAACTGCATAGCATATATCAGGTCTGGTATTACACAAATACCTTAGAGAACCAACCAATTGTTTGAAGATCGTAGCATCCACATCTTCACCTTCAGAGTCAGAGTCCAATTTCTGATTCATTTCTGACGGTGTAACAACAGCTTTACAATTCTCCAGCTTGAATATCTTCAGAAGTTCTAACTCATACTTCAGCTGATGCAGAATGATACCATCTTCTGAGTACATAATCTCCATCCCTAGAAAATATGACATTCTTGCAAGGTCTGTAATCTCAAGCTCAAACATTATCACCTTCTTGAACTTTATCAGATCTTCTGGACAACTCCCTGTAAGCAATATGTCATCAACATAAAGACACAGCAGAATCATATTGCTTCCAGAATGTTACACATAGACTCCATATTCCATCTCACACTTCTAAAACCCTTGCTTCTTGAAAAATGAATCAATTTTCAAATTCCAAGCTCTGGGCGCTTGCTTCAATCCATACAGAGCTTTGTTTAATTTGTATACCATCCCTTTCTGATTCTTTTTCACAAAGCCAAGGGGTTGTGACACGTATACCTCCTCTTATAATGGACTGTTCAGAAAATGCAGACTTTACATCATAGTCACCTACTCCAGAGTCACCACCTCCAGAGTCACCACCTTCATGGTCGTCTCCAGAAGATTGTCCTCCAGACTCTATGTCTTCAGAGTTTTCCCTTCCAGAATCATGACTACCACCAGACTCTGGATCATCATCAGAATCAAGATCAGAATCAGATTCACCATCTGACTCATCTTCAGAAGATTCTCCATCTTCTGACTCTAACTCTTCTTCAAAAGTTATCTCTACATCAGAAGTTGGTTGAGACTCTCTCCAATTCCAAACTTCTGATTCTTTCACAATGACGTCTCTGCTAACTTCAACTTTGTTAGTCTTTGGACAATAGAGCTTGTATGCACCAGTACTGTGGTACCCCACCAATAACATCACTCTGCTCCTATCATCCAACTTCTTCCTTCTAGCTTCTGGAACGTGTTTGTAACATACAGAACCAAAGACCTTCAGATGACTAACACTCTGCTTTTCTTTAGTCCACTTCTCTAAAGGAACAATTTCCTTCAGCCTCTTCGTTGGACACCTGTTGAGCATATATGCTCCAGTAGCAACAGCTTCTCCCTAGAGGTTGTGAGGAAGCTTCTTCTCTTTTAGCATACTTCTTGTCATATCAAGTAAAGTACGGTTTCTTCGTTTAGCCAGACCATTGTGTTGAGGAGTATAAGGAGAAGTGACCTCATGCTCAATTCCATTATCATCCCAGAACTTCAGGAATTCTGTAGTGTTATACTCACCTCCACCATCCATTCTGAGAATCTTTATCTTCTGACCACTCTGCTTCTCAGCCTTCACCTTGAACTTTTGGAATTCTGTGAACACCTCAGTCTTAAACTTGATAAGTGTTACCCACGTCATTCTTATGAACTCATCCACAAAAGACACAAAGTGAAGGTTTTGGAAATGGTCCACACACATCAGAGTGCACTACTCCCAGAGCATGCTTTTCTCTTGGAGGAACTTATGATACAAATGGCAATCTGGGTTTTTTTCCTTTCATGCATACCTCACATGACTTCTCAGGCTTCACAATCTTTGGAATTCCATGTACAAGCTTCTTAAAACTTAGATGCCACAGGCTTCTATAGTTCAGATGCCCCAACCTCTTGTGCCACAGCTTACTATCACCTTTTGTGCTTTCTACACTAAGACACTCTGCTTCAACTGTTTCTACATTCACCTTGAATATTCTGTTGCTTCCCTGTTCAAATTGCATAACCAACTTCTGATTGGAATCATATAGCTTCAAGAGGTTGTTCTTCATAACAACTGAAAAACCTTTCTCAATGAGCTGGCCCACACTCAACAAATTGCTTCTGATTCCAGGAACATACTAAACATCCTTGATCAGAATAGCTTTCCCATTCTTCACTTTGACTTTGACATTCCCCATACCTTCTGCAATAAGGTACTTATCATCAACACATCTGATCTTTGAACTCCTTCTGGAGTCAAAGTCTATCAGCCAGAGTTTGTTTCCAGTCAAGTGATTTGAACACCCAGTGTCCAAATACCACCAAGTAGCCAAACAATCAGAGTCAGAAGCCATCAATAGTACATGTTCATCCTCTGAATCACCTCTAGCTATATTTTCTTCTTCTAATTTCCTTCCTTTGTTTGATAAACAATCTCTAGCAAAATGGCCAAACTGTTTGCAACAATAACATCGAACTTTCTTCCTCTCCTTTCCCTTATGATATTTCTTCTCATCAGAAGTTGAGGCTTCCTTCTGGAATCTATCACCACGTCTATTCTTGGCCTCTGACCAAGAATGCTTCTGGTCCTTGACAAAAGAAGATTTCAGAGCTTGCTCAACTTCCCTTTCAAAAGTTCTTTCATTCAGATAGAACTCTTGTGCTTCTAGACTGGTTTGCAACTCTTCTATTCTCAAGTTTCCAGATCTTTAGAATGTTCAATAGATACAACAATATAATCAAATTGAGGAGTGAGTGAGCTCAATACATTTTCTATGATTACTTTTTCAGAAAGGGTTTCTCCACAAGCCTTCATCTCATTAGTGATCAAAATCACTCTAGAGATATACTCAGAAACCTTCTCATTGTTCTTCATGTTGAGATTCTCATATTGCTTTCTCAGGGATTGAAGCTTCACCTTCTTCACTGATGCATCACCACCGTAACATCTTAACAGTATATCCCATGCCTCCTTAGACGTCATAGAATCAACAATCTTCTCAAACACATTCACATCCATACACTGATGGATGAAGAACAATGCCTTCTGATCTCTCTTCCTCGTTTCTCTCGGTGCGTCTCTTTGTTCTTCCATAGCATCCACTGCAACCGGAACATATCCTTCAGTGACAAGATCTAGAACATTTTGAGCACCAAATAATACACGCATTTGAATCATCCATTTATTCCAGTTTTTGCCATCAAGAACTGGAAGTTTGGTATTCAAGTTGCTTCCACTCATCTTTAAACTTGTGTAGAAAAATAGATTTCACTCACACTCACACAGTGTTTCCCAATCCACAAACAACCAAGAAAAATGTGATTCAACACAACCTTGTTTCCCAGAAACAAAATCAATAACACAGTCACACAAACTCACGTTCACTCTTGTTTCCCTGTGTTTGGAACCAGAGCTCTAGATACCAATTGTTGGTGCACAAGAATCAAAGATGATAACAAAGAGAATAAACAAAAGAATAACGGTGCAAAATAGAATAATGAGAGAATAAATGTTGTTGTATATTCTACTATTAAATGATAGCTACTACAAGGCTATTTATACAAAAGAAAATCTTGCCACATAAGCCCTAATAGAGTAAACTTAGTGAATAAGTCTAAAGGTACAAACAGTACAATACTAACAAATACTAAAGTATCCTTACTAACTAAAGTATCCTTACTAACTAAATAGCTAAGCTAACAGGACCTAGAAGGTAGAACTTCTAGTCAACACTATCTTCTGAGTAACCATCAGAAGATCAGCTCACATCAGAACTTCTGATGCTCAACATCTGAATATTGAATTACTCTTCAATAGAAACCATCACCAACACCCTAGTCTTCCATAACAAAACTTCAACCTAATGATGCTTCAACCAATACAAATGCTACACAGTTTAGGAGGAATATTGGATCCTTATAATACCCCGTATATTGTAAGGAACCAATGATAGAAACACAACATTTTCAAACCAACCGTATTTTGGATTATACAAGTCTTTATAAATTCTTCATTTTTTTTTTGTAAATAGTAGTTGTTTCCAATGGCATTGAAGAAAAATCAAAGAGTTCTAAGTGATTTGCAAGATCATAATGTGTGAATAAATACAAAAACCACTTATGAAGTTGATATAAATTTTCTTTTCAATATTGTCTAATATGTATATCACATACGCCATAAAAGGGCTACGAAAGCACTTTTTGCCTTTTACAGCGCTTAAAAACGCTGCCTATGGTAGCGCGTCGTAGGTAAAGACAACGCTTTTTTTACGCTAAAAAGTGCTGCCTTAGGTTTACTTCAGACGGCGGTTTCCCTTGAAAAGAGCTTTCATAGGTGGGTCTTTAGCAACGCTTTCCCTTGAAAAGTACTTTCGTAGGTGGGTCTACGATGACCGAGAAAGACATTCTTTTGACAAAGATCCAATCGTGTCGTATCGGTTCCATCTTCACAAACAAGACACGCTTTTTGACCTTTATTGCTGTACCCTCATAGATTTCCGTATGCTAGAAAATCATTAATTGTTCCAAACAACATCGCCCCCAAGTTGAAAGTTTCTTTCCTATACCCATCATAAACCTCCACACCGTTCTCCCACAAAAACTTTAAATCTTCGATTAAGGGTGCCAAATATACGTCTATGTCATTCCCTGGTTGTTTAGGCCCATAAATTAACATAGATAACATCATGTACTTACGCTTCATACATAGCCACAGAGGTAGGTTATAAATCATAAGAATCACAGGTCAGGTGCTATGCGAGATACTTTGAATACCATACAGGTTCATTCCATCAGTAGACAATGACAAGCGAAGGTTTCTTACTTATTTTCCAAATTCAGGATAGTCATTATCAACTTTCATCCACTATGGTCGTTTGAAGCATACGTCGTATTATACCTCGATTCAACATTCCCGTTACTTTTCTCACCATGCAAATTCCAACATGTATAACTTCTATCAATTTCAAACCGTAGTAAATGCAGTGCCAACTGAACCGCGTCAACATGACCCCATAACAGCAACCCAAGCAAGGACACGTCATTCGACTAGGTTCTTCGGCGTGCGCAACCGCAAACTTAACGAATTCTGATTCCCCTTTCTCTTACTCTTTCGACAATCGATTTGAATGCATCCATGTCTTAATTAAGTTAAAAAAACAACTAATTAAGGCACAAAACAGTATAATGCGTTTATGTCAAAACACAAAGTATACACATAATGAATCTGGAGCAATAAAACGCAACATAGCAGTTCATTCAAAGCATAACTAATTACTTTGGCGAGAGAGAACAATTAATTACATGTATAGAAGTAAGCAACTTCTAGACCCACACAATGTAAGATTCTTGAAAACGATAAAACTTTCACTCTTCACAAGTAACCCCTATAGCAAATTCACAAAGTTAGTAAGTTCATCACTTAACAATTAACAACATTGACATCAAGAATCATAACAACAATGTAAAAAATCAGCATTATGTTCATGGTGAAATTTTCAATGACATGGTGTCTATGCCGTGTTGTGTTCCGGGTTCCCCTATGGTAGGATTTAAAAATAAATAAAAATTACTTACAACTTTATTTAAATAAATATTACTACTCTTTTTTTCATTGATAACTATATGTATATATATATATATATTTATTTTCATTGATAACTATATGTATATATATATATATATATTTAAATATTACTACTCTTTTTTTCATTGATACCTATATATATATATATATATATATATATATATATATATATATATATATATATATATATATATATATATATATATATATATATATATATATATATATATATATATATATATATATATATATATATATATATATATATATATATATATATATATATATATATATATATATATATATATATATGTCACACCCCAAAATTTTCCCGATCAATTCATGTCCTTTAATTTATCAAGGGTCCAAATTAAGAGTCATGGGGTTTGACATTTCTATTGTCAAACCCACCCTCTTATAAAATACCCTGAGTTAAAATGGGGTGAAATTAACAGGTATCTTGTTTCCGAACATTTGGCCCATCTATCTCGGGCTTGAATCATGTTTGGGGGATATTCTAATGAGCTTTTATTTCAAATCCCACATTAGTATTTTTGTTATCAAGTTTATTGTAGGTGAATCATTTGTAACATATTAGATTTATTCTCTCGTTTAAAATCACATTATTATTTTTCTTTATTATGTTAGACTAATTATTTACTATTATTATTATTAATTAGTATTAGGTAGGATTATCATTATTGTTAAATATTATCAGTACTAATTATTATTATTAATGTAAGATTAACACTATTATTAGTTTTAATTTTCTTTATAATTGTTTGATTTCTCATACTAAGTAAAATAAAAAAATAAAATAAATGCATTAAACTATGAATGATATTTGGGATTTGTTTTGGTCTAAAATATGTTGAGGGAATCGTGAAAAGGAAAAGCTTGATTAGGGGTTGACTTGTTTTTTTGGAAAGTTTCAATATATTTGTTCAATCAGATCTTAATGTATCAAAAGATTGAAGATTTAACAAGCTTGGTTGACCTAAATCCAGAGGATATATATACTAACATGAACTGCAGACAGAGTGGGTTTTTTTCGGCCTCCTGGGGCCAAAACCGAGTGTACATATATTCAAGAAAATTTAAGAAAAAGGCCAATGGGAATTCTATTTTTCAACCACATTCCAGAGGATTTGAGGATTTAAATACGTTCCTAAGGGATTTCTGAAGTGATGCCAATCAATTCCCAAGCTTAGGACATCAAGAACACACCAATATTCACCACGATTTGCTCTAGTAAAATTCGTGTTCGTTTTCGTAGATTCACCATGTGTAAACACCTTTTGATTTCATATTGTTGTTTGGCATGATGTTTAGATCGTTTGGCAATTTAATTTAAGTTTGAATACAAGTGTGGTGTTTCACCATTGATAGGTTATCCAAGCTCTAAATTGGGGCTTCTCAAAACAAGTAAAATTAGACCAAACTAAAGCCATTATCGTGTTTGTAATACACTTTCCAATTGAATCATGTGATTTTTTAATATTTATTGGCGGTGTTATGTGAGTAGGAAATTTACAGAATTGAAGAAAAGGCCCAGCGAAAACGAAGAAGAAGCACCGTCCGCGTGCTTCACGTTTGGAATTTCTGTTCGTTATTATTTTTTTATATTATAGCGCGTTTGGCTTGGACAAGCAACTGGGAATCGAAGGGACCTGGGTTCGCCCCCAGGTCAGACATATATTTTTACTCGTTTTCCTAACTTGTTTTCATGACAGCCAATTTGCGGATCCGGTGCACGCGTCCCACGAAGAGTACCATGGACTCTCAACCAATAGCCACAGGATCACGCCCCCATTCAGATCTAACGCACCAAAACTGGGGTGCACCGTGGATCTTCAAAAGCGCACAACACAGGATCATGGCCCAGGTTTTATTATATATTTTCTATTTTATTTGTTTAATTAATTGAATTAAGTACCCACTAATTATGTTTAATTAAATTAATTTATAAATTAGGATTAGGGAAATAGAATTAGGATTAGGTTTAGGTTTATAACATTTTCTCGATTATTCGATTATGTCGATTGTTCGACTTAATTGATTTAATCAATTTTAATTATTAAAAATCACAAAAACCCTAGAAAGGGTATATTAGGGTTTGTCCAATCTCATTACCGTTGGGGCAAATAAATTTAATCTAACATTAATTCTTGAATAATTCTCTCCTCGACCCGACTAAAGCTATTAGTCGCATAAGACGAGAGATAAAAGAATAAAACATAAAAAATATACAAAATCTAAAACACATCTAATTTGCTGCCCGCGACGATCGAATCTATCGATCAGAGTAACCAGCAATGCCCCTTTAATCCGTTAACTATAATGATCAAATCTATTGATCATCGCAACTAACGGTGACATATTAAACCAGGGTTGTACGCCCAAATCTAAAACATTCAAAACACTTCAAATCAAACTACGGATTTTCATCCTTTTCATTCAGGCAACTCAAAACGCCTTTCAGATCAAAATTCAAACTACGATAGGCCATTCAAAAAGCCTTCAAACACCTCCATAATCAATTCTAAGGCGTATAACCCTGTGCCCGAACTAAGTAGACTCTGATCCTCCATAAGGAGGTACGTAGGCACTTGGATAACCAAGGAGAGTCCCCTTCCCTAAAATCTCAATTTTCCCCTATTCACTTCTTTAGCTATTAAACCTTAATAAATTTAGCCATAAAACTGTTACCTTAGATTCAAAGCCATATGAAAGGGTTGAGGGTGCCTAACACCTTCCCTCGACCTGATTATAATAATCTTACCCCGATCTCTTAACTGCGTAGAGTTTCCTATTCGCCCTTCAGAATAGGTGGCGACTCTAAAAGCTTATTTTTAGGGCAGGTTGCTACAATATATATATATATATATATATATATATATATATATATATATATATATATATATATATATATATATATATATATATATATATATATATATATACACATACTGCATCTTAAACTCCTTCTAAGAAGTTTTCAAGAAATACAGAATAGATAAACACAGAGCACCATTTAGGTTTGTCAAAGAGGCAGTTTCGCCACTAAATTGAACACAAGGCCAGAACATGATTAACTGTTCAGATATTAACAACATTATATCTAAGGTAACAACACAGTATATAGACAGATTGAATACCCGAAGAAATTCTACAAGTCTTCAAAAGCATCAGTGGAATCAAACACCAAACTAAGCTGCTGGAAAAAATTCTACAAATCTTTTAACCGAGCTTGAGTAAAGCAAACTTCAAAGAAAAAAATGATATCAATTAAGCTAGTGGAAGAAAACCAGAATCAAAAGAATATGAAAAAAACAAAATAGAGAAAAAGTGAAGATGACCCACAAAAAGGAGCATGCAATAGTAGGTTGAAATTCCCACGATAGCAACACCAAGCGACCCAGCAACCCGAAAAGCAAAGGGAAAACTTAAAACACCAGTTCCCACAACAGTGACAATGATATTCCCAAAAGTTTGAAGCTTTGAAGTTTTTTTTGGAAGATAGCAAAGGGGTTTCTCTACTTTTAGGATCATACTCCATTTTTCCAGAAGTTGAAGACTAAAACGCAATTGGGGTATCGAGGTTTATAGAAATTTAGGGGGAAAAGTGAAATTTAGGGTTCATCCCCCATTTGTTTGATTCAGCATTAAGAAAAAAGTGAAATTCTGGTATGAATAAAGACAATAAGCTAGAAATTACCGTGAAAGAAAAGTTAATGAGCGAGTGTGGGAGAGAAATCACGAGTAATGAATTAGATTTTGTGACAGAAATGCAAGAAGAAATCAAAGAAAATCGAAGATGAATTGGGGAATAAGTTTAGGGGTAAAAACATTCTGAGACTCATTAACGCGTTTTGTTAGTTTTGTTTTAAAATTAAATTTTAATTAGGCTACGCCAACGCTTTTAGAAGCGCTTTCTTAGGTACCCTATACCAACACTTTATTGCCCAAAAGCGCTTTCTTAGGTACCCCACGCCAGCGCTTTTAAAAGCGCTTTCATATTATCACCTATAGCATCGCTTTTTTAAAGCGCTTTCTTAAGGTAGCCTTATACAGCGCTTTTCAAAAGTGCTTTCGTAGGATCCCCTATAACAGCGCTTTTTACAAATACTAAAATGACATTTACATAGTATCTATATATGATTCAATATATTGTTTTTCTTATTTTATTATTATCATATGCATTGGAATTTGTGCCACTTACAAAATAGTGCTTCAAGATACGGTATTATAATTTGGTGTAAGCATAGCAGTTCTCATCCAATAAACAAACTTTTTTAAATTATAACTAGGTTGAATTAATTGTCTTTGAATGTTCTTTTTTTAGCACTTCAAACAAGCTTCCATCAAAAACACCACGAATTGTTTCTTTCTGAAGTAAACCATTCTTGTCTTTTGCAAGTTGGTAAAGAACTTTCCATTCAACAAAGCCACCAGTACTGCATATATGAGCATACATTAATGATTATTATATTTCTATAGTGAAAATAAATTTAACTTAAGTTATATGCATCATCATATTCAACAAACCAACCTTCCATGGGTATCTTTAGGATCTCTGTTTGATTTTATGAACTCGTCGAGCTCATCTTGTGTTAAAGCATTTGGATGTGAATGTGCATGTTTGATGAAAATTTCTTCAAATTTTGATTCAACAAACCTTCCTTCACTATCATAGACTCCACTGTCACTGCCATGTTTGGCTAGTTTGATATTCTTAACTTCAATTGGAAAAAGTGGAGATGGGGGTTTTCCCTACACCACAATAACAACCATATAATAAATGTTAGCCTAAAGTGCTCACAAAAGACTAATTAGGAGAATAAAATATTTCAAACTTTAATAAAATAAATTTTGATTAACTTACAGGGCGAGTGACCTGACTTAGGGCCCCATTGATGAAAACCGCAGCTGCAGTTGCTAACATCCTCCCGCTACCGATTTCACGCATTGCTGTTATTCATTCATTCATTATTAACCAAAATTGTTAATAATACTATCAAATTTATTCTTTTTCATTTACTTTATTTCATTCATGATTTATGTTTTGGATCGCCCACAAAATCGTTATAAAAGATCTAAGTACACGCACAACATGGAATGACATATAGAATAGTGAAGACCTCACTCAAGTATCACATGTTATTCAAGCATTAATCAAACGTTGAATTAATCAAACAGAATAGTGGTATCGTTCGTGGGAACTCAAAGTTCGCATCATGCCCCTTAATCTCAATTTGAAGACAAATGTTCTGTATTGGCCAAAATAGGCTCACATTACTTACGAGTCCACACTAAGGATGATTTGTATACATCACTCCTATGCTACAATCCAACAAGACGCCTTTTATAAAGGTCAAAATCGTAAAAGTTCTCCTACCTAAAGCGGATAATAGTAGCCTCAGAAGCGCGGACTTGAAATTGACCATGATGTCACTGTCTATTGTAGCTTAATTTAACAATTTAAAACCATGATGTAAGGAAATGGAGTACTGAAAATTAGTTAACAACACAATCAACAAGCACAGAAGGAAATCAACAAGCACAAATTTTTCTGGCATTAGCTCAATTTCCTTGTAGAAAAGGGTTTTGAACTAATTCGAAATGAGTCGTAAATTAAGTAAATTTTAATAAAATATTGTTTTCCTTAGATATTGATCTCATATTTAATTCATTTAACAATATAGAATGAAAGAATTAAAAACATTTTTGTAATTAAAAAAACCTTGGTAAGTCTCTGATGGATAAATAAGACCATCTTTATTGAGATCAAAGAAAGCAGCATGTTTCTGAAGAACATTTTCATCAACTGGATTTTGTTTCTCATCTTCAATACCACCAACAAATCCTACATATAAATTAAATTAATAAAAAACATCAATCTATGAAATAGAATTAACAAAGTAAAACACAATAAAAAAGAAGACAAATTTTGTCAAATTAATACCTTCCTGTAATTGTTTTCTTTGTGATGATGAAGAAGAAGCCATGTTGATGTATAGAATGCTTAAGCACAAAAGGAGTTTTAGAAGAAAGTCCATTTTGGCAAGTCTTGTTTTGGTCTAATGAGTTTGTGTTTATGTATATATAGAGAGGTGAAAGAAAACACGAAGTAATGAGAATAAAATAAATATTTAAAGTACATAAATATTTTCATTCAAAAGTAAATTAAATGTAGTTTTTGAAAATAAAGTTGCATCATATTTAGTATTTGTTTAACAACTAAACTGTAGGATTAGAAAGAGAAATTAAAAAAATAGTCAAAGTGTATGAAAATAATTGTGACAATAAGAGAAGTTTTCTTTATAAAAAACAAAGTTGAATTTTCAACAAATACAATAATAAGAAAATAATAAAACAAAAATACCCGTACATTCGCACGGGTACTGATGTTGTACGCGCATTTGTTAACATTTTTTAATAAATTAAAAAATTATCATATTTCACTATTTGAATCAATATATTCGTTTTCCCATTTTATATAATTTCTACAATTAAAAAAAGTAAAATTTAGTTTTTTTTTACAAATATCAAACTTTAGTTTTTTTTACAAATAAAACAATTATATTATAATAGACCATTTTATATAATTTCCAAGAAAAAACAAACTATTTTATAATTTATTGTTTTATTTGGACAAATGTTTAATTACATATATATTTTTCTCACATTTTCATTAACAAAACATAATAATGTAATAATATTTAAATTATATAAGTTATAATTAAATGTAATTTATTTTAATCATATTTGTGTCAATGTTACACTTTTCCCATGTACATCTCAATTAGTGATATACATTAAAATATTTATTTAACTAATTGAAATTGTTTTAAAGCACTATATCTTAAATTAAAAACGATTATAAATTATTCATTTAAGGTGCCTATTTATTATAATTTATTTAGGTTTTTTATAAAAAAATATTTTGAAATCAGAAAAATATATAATTTATTAATAATCAAATTGTGATTATTTTCTATAAATGAAATGATAAATTAATTCCTATTACTATAAATAAAATAAAATATAATAACAAAAATTGATATAAATAAAAATGGTATGAAAGAGAAAAAGGCAGGAAATATTAAAAAATATAACAAAAGTTACTATAAGTAAAATTGGAATGAAAGAGAAAAAAATCAGAAAATATTAATTATTTTTTTAAAATACAAATAAATATAAAGCATTGAATCATATTTTATGTGAGTGCGTGTGAGCATATTATTATTTTTAAATAAAAAAATGAATTGTTCTATATTTTTAATTAAATTATTTAACTAAAATATTTTATTTTTAATTTAAAATAATTGACTTATATTTAACTAACAACTGACGTAAATAATAATCATGTAGATATTATACAAACCTACATAAACAATATTAAATAATTGTACTATCAACTTACAATAAACATAAAATTTAATATCATTGATTATATTTTAATGCATATTAATATTTTTAATAAATGTTAAAATTGAAAGAAAAATGTAAAAATTGAATTGATAAATATTTCGGAGATACGCTTCCAAAATATTGTCTGATAAACAAAACATAAATACCTTATAAATAAGAGTAAAAATATATATAAATAAGAGTAAATATATATATATATTTATAAATATCGTTTATATATATATATATACCTTCTATATATATATTAATATATATATATATATATATATATATATATATATATATATATATATATATATAGGGGACGACTCAGGTGAGAACACTTGGTTATTATGAGAAATGAGAACAATGAATCACGACCATTAAATTTTGATTTTGTTGATTTTAATGGACTGGATTTGTTTCTCTTTCTAGGATCCTTAATATTTATTTTAAATCAACATAGAAAGAGAAATCAATCTAGTTCATTAAAATCAACAAAATCAAAATTTAATGGTCGTGATTCATTGTTCTCATAATAACCAAGTGTTCTCACCTGAGTCGTCCCCATATATATATATATATATATATATATATATATATATATATATATATATATATATATATATATATATATAAAAGGTATTTATAAATATGTTATTCCTAATTTTATATATATATATATAAGGTATTTATAAATATATATATATATATATATATATATATATATATATATAAAAGTAGGAATAATATATTTATAAATACCTTTATATATATATATATATATATATATATATATATATATATATAAATACCTTATATATATATATATATATATATATATATATATATATATATATATATAT
Organism: Vicia villosa; assembly: GCF_029867415.1. NCBI lineage: Eukaryota > Viridiplantae > Streptophyta > Magnoliopsida > Fabales > Fabaceae > Vicia > Vicia villosa. Next base: position 171,782,824 of record NC_081183.1, on the reverse strand, counting down.
ATATATATATATATATATATATATATATAAAAGGTATATATATATATATATATAAAAGTAGGAATAATATATTTATAAATACCTTATATATATATATATATATATATATATATATATATATATATATATAAAAGTAGGAATATATATTCCTACTTTTATATATATATATATATATATATATATATATATATATATATATATATATATATATATATATATATATATATATATATATATATATACTTCTATTCATTAATTATAGATTGACCAAATTGTCTAAATTACCCTTTCACCAAAATTTATTTACACTAATAAAAGGTCATTTTTGTAACTAACAAATTAAGTATTCACTCTTTCAACTTTATTGAATGGATACACCAAGTGTTAGCTTTTCATTGGTCCGAATTAAATAACATTTTATCTACAATTTTATTGCATGAATGATGACATCACATGTAAGCCATGGATGATGGAAGTCATATTTAAATTTCTTTTACATTTCATTTTCCCACACTTTCTTACTTTCATTTTAATTTTTCTTAATTTATTTGTTATCACAAAAAATATTAATAATCTATTTTTAAATTTTAATCTTACATTTCCATACTTTCATTTTAATTTTTCAACATTTATCTATTATCGCAAAAAAAATTAATAATCGATCATTTAATTATTATTCCCAAAAATATTTAATTATTTCACGGGCCACTATCAACTCAATATTTAATTTTTTTAAATCGATCATTACACATTTTCTCTATCTTAATTAAAATTTCAAATTTCTCTCACATTTTTTCACACTTTCTTACTTTCATTTTAATTTTTTCTCTATTTATTTATTTATTATCTCATGGGTCACTATCAACATAATGTCTATTTTATTTTAATCAATCATTGTCTTTATTTGAGAGATAATATCTTTATTTTTATTTTTTTCTCCATCTCACGATTTTTTATCATTATTTAATACAATTAAATTTCCATGATTATTGTTTATTTTACATTTGTTTTTAAATATATTTTATATCGCTTCAAATTATTTTTTTATTTCACGGGTCATTATCAACATAGTAGCTATTTTATTTTAATCAACAATTACTATTAATTGAGAGATAATGAAAATAATATGTAAAATTAAAAATTAAAAATTTAAAAATACATTAAAATTTGTGTTAACAATGAAATTAAATAATTTTGAGTGTAGGTAAGAGTTTACCATACATGTAAATAGATCATTAACAAATGGATTGGAATTCTAGACATAGAAGAAGAATGTGAAACAAACTAATGATGAATTAGAATATAACTAAATTCACGCTTCGTTCAAATTTTAATATTATACTACAATTAATAATAGGTTTAATTACTACGTTAATGAATTAACAATAAAGAAGTTGGTTTGAATGCATATTTAAAAACTTAATGAATTGTCCAACAAAAAATAAAGTTATAAGTTTTATCTAAGACATGTGTATAAACTTGTTGACTGGTTATCAAGGGAGGAGTGAAATTTTTGTATATAAGAAATACATTACTCATTAAATTAATACTTAATAAAATTAATTAATATTTAAAATTTAAGAATTATTCTACCTTTATCTGTTTTTAGCTCAAGAATATGGAAAGAAAAAGGGTTACACTTTATCATTATAAAATAAATAAAATAATTATTAAAAAATAGAAAAATAAAAAAATAATCATACAACATATAAAAAATGACTTACAAAGTAATTTAACTCATTTATACTTTGAAATATGTCTAACACTATAGGATCACAATTTTATAGATGGTCTAACATATTTATAACAACTTGCGCAACAATATTGCCTCGTGGTTTCAACGTGATCTTCATCCACATACAAATTATGATCTTCATCCACATACATATTTCATTTATACTTTGAAATATGTCTAACACTATAGGATCACAATTTTATAGATGGTCTAACATATTTATAACAACTTCCGCAACAACATTGCCTCGTGGTTTAACGTGATCTTCATCCACATATAAATTATGATCTTCATCCACATACAAATTATAAAAAGAAAAGAATAACAAACTTGACCTAGAATGTATGCCTCGTGGTTTCAACGTGATCTTCATCCACATACAAATTATGATCTTCATCCACATATAAATTATAAAAAGAAAAGAATAACAAACTTGACCTAGAATGTAAAAAAAAAAAATACAGAAAATAAGTTGGAACAATAATATTTATAATTTTTAAGAGCATATTATAGAACAGAAATATGTGTAGTGGTTGAATAAAAAAGTAAATAGATTTACCTTATACCACATGATCCTAGTGAGTCTTGATGTCTTCTCATCTATCAAAATAAAAATTATATAAATAAACCAAATTATGTCTTATTTTTTGGTTGAATTTACTATGAATATTGGGATTCACCTTATACCTCACTGATAGTGACATTTCATATTTCATTTCATATATAATAATAAATGGGAAGTGAATGGAATACTTTATATAAAGAAAAACAGTGAAAGTGGAAACATGTAAAATTGCAAATGTAACGTCTGATAAATGTAGAGTAAAAAGATATAATATTCAATTAAATAGATCCGTTATAGTTATGAATATGTAGAGTAAAAAAAATTTAATATTCAATTAATTAATTACGTTATAGATATCTACGGTAAAGAAATTGTGTGTATATACTATGTAGAAAAGGTTTAGTTGAAATGGCAAAATCATGTTAAAAACTATTTATGACATGATATTAATATGTTTTTGGAGTCTCTCTTTATATAATATAAACAAATTATTTAAATTAATTTCAAAGAAGATATGTTGTTGTAATGAATTGTTTCTTCATGAAACAAGATTTTAATATAGATTGTTTTTATAATCTTAGTAAGTTATTATATAAAAGATTTCTCTGACATTTTTTATTAGGAATTTTTTACTTACATATTGAATTGTATTAAATATTATATTATATAAAATGTAAATATAAATTTTTATTATTTTTATTATTATTATTATTATTATTATTATTATTATTATTAATATAGTGCCAATTTGATAATTATTATTAATAATTATATATTGAATTGTATTAAATATTATATTATATATATATAATATTTATATTATTATTATTAATAATAGTAGTGTCAAAATATTATATTATTATTATTATATATTTATTATTATTATTGATTATATATATTATATTTATTTTTAATAGTGATATCTAAATGTTATATTATTACTATTATTATTAATTTTTAAAATAAAAAATAGTAACATTCAATGATAATAGGAGTTATAAAGGTAGTAAAATGTTACTTGAGAGGCATTTTTTTAGGAATTTTTTGGGTACATATTGAATTGTATAAAATATTATATTATATAAAATATAGATATAAAATTATATTATTTTTAGTTTTATTATTATTATTATTATTGTTATTATTACTATTATTATTGTTGTTATTATTTATTTATTATTATTGTTGTTGTTATTATTAATTATTTATAATTAATAAAGTGTCAATTTGAATATTATATTATATTATTATTAATAGTAATATCAAAATATATTATTATTATTATTATTATTATATATTTATTATTATTATTATTTATTTTTAATATATGGTCAATTTAGTAAATAACACATTAGGATTTTTGTTAAGAATGATTATCATGATGACACGTGGCTAGGGTTGCCATCATGACAACCTTCCATTTATATATATATTAAGATTATTGTTAAATTTACAATTAAGTAAAATATTTCATATTTTTCATTTATATTTAAAATTTTACATTTGCATTTGTTAAAATTTTATTTTTTTCTCCAACTCACGTGTTCTTTTTTATATGGTTCTTTATTACACACAAAATTAGCACATGAATACGATAATAATGTTTAATCTTAAGGGCCACTTTCAATATAATGCCTATTTTATTTTAAACAATAATGACTTTTATTTGAAAACTAAAGTATTTATTTTCAAATTTCAAAACGATTCCTATGGATATTCGGTTTTCAAAGAATTGAGAGTATCACAGAGCAATCAATAAAACTCAAACTCTATTCAAGTAAAATAATTCCTTTTAATTATGCATATTGCTTATAATTCCTTTTATTTATATTATTCATATCATTACAAAAATACTACACTAGAAAAAAAATCACCTGTGCGGAAGCACGGGTCTCTGACTAGTATATATATATATATATATATATATATATATATATATATATATATATATATATATATATATATATATATATATATATATATATATATATATATATATATATATATATATATATATATATATATATATCATAAAGAAAAATAAGTATTTTAACTTGACGCTTATAAATTTTCAATCCTTCTATTATATTTACATGTATGTTTCTATAAGAGAAAAGTTTTAATTATTACATTCTATTCTTTTTTAATTGAAATAAATATAAATGTAAAAAAATTGTTTGTTATGGGTCACGTGAAATCATGTATGCAGGGTCGGTCCTTTGAATTTGGATATTTTGGGCGATTTAAAAGAATATAAATATTTTTATTTGACATTGTGCAAAAAGAATATAAATATGGATCTTTGAATCAATGTTTATACTACATCAAAACATAAACCACTATAAAGAGAGTTATTCTTCTTTTTCTTTTTCTTTTTCTTCTTCTTGATTTGATGTGTTTTCTTATAAAAAATTGAACAAAACTTTAAAATTATTTAAATATTAGCATTTTTTATTGCAAAATCATTAATATTTTGGTCATAATGAATGTTCTTCAAAAAATTATTTTCAATTGAAATCAACGCAAGACTTCTTTCAACAGATGCAACACTAATATGAATAGTCCGTATTATTGTATAAGTTATGCATGCATTAGGAAAATAATTAAAAGTTTTTAAAAAACTCAATATCATATAGCTTGATTTTGATTTAGCTGTTAAAACTTTTATAATAATTTTCAATTCTTCAAACAAAATTTCACGATCAACCGCTTAATCCAAATTTGATACGGTCAAAATATTTCTAACCTATCAATAATATTATCAATAATATAAAATATTCTCTATATCGTTATTTTAATTTTAGTGTCTCAATTAAATTCTTTAGTTGCTAAAATTATGAATATATTAATTGATTTTATTTTAGAAGAATATTGATTTTATTCTACTCTATATTTGATTAATGAAAAATTACATTATTTTATTAATTTTGACATTGTAGTGCCCTATAATTTTACCAGCCATTGTTTTTTTTTTAAATTCTAACAATTTTTTGTATAATAGAAAATTTTCTTTTAATATATATATATATATATATATATATATATATATATATATATATATATATATATATATATATATATATATATATATATATATATATATATATATATATATATATATATGGGTAAAAAAACTTTTTGGTGCCTCTAAAATTATGAGGCCCTGGGCTCCCGTCTCGCGAGCCCATGCTCAAGGTCACCCCTGCATGTATGCTTGGGCCATTGGAAAAATCATGCATTATGATGACTCTAAATTAATTCTTTAGAACAAACGTAAAATATTTCAAAAATCACATTGAGAGAAGTAAAATTATTGATATCAATTGGGAATCCAAAAGTAGTTCTTTAGGAGAAGCATAAAAAATATTTCAAAAAGAAGTAAAATTATTGGTATCAATTGGAAATTCAAAAGTAGTTCTAAAATATTTAAATTCCCTTTATCTTCCTCCTTCAATCACACTATATAACAACCTTCATTTCCTTGTCATTACAAACACCAAAAATCACCAACAAAAATACCATCAAAACTCTGTCAAATTTCATCCTCAAAACCCTTAAATCCGCAGCCCTTAACCTTGCTACAAAACTCACTCACAACCTCCCAAAAACCACAACATATTCTCACCCTCAATATTCACATTCAAGATCATAGCCGCAACAACTTCACATTCACAAATCATATTCCTATTTCAATTTTAATTATAAATTAAAAAATAAAACACATAAAACTCCTCCTTCCTTTTAATTTAATTCAAAAAATATAGTAATAATAAAATGGAATAAAATAATAATAATAAATAATAATAATAATAATAATAATAATAAATAAAATAATAATAAACTTAAATTAATGAATAACTTGAAACCCTTAAAAATTATAAAAAATTGAATAATAAAGATAGAGAAAAGTGAAAGAATAAAGTAAATATATTATCATAATTATAAAAAAAATTAGCTAAAAAAGAATATTCTTATAAAAGAAATCATTCTAAATTACATAAATATATTGCATAACAGACCGCACTAAGCCTCAAATGAGCCGTGCTAAGCGCGGTAACTACTGTAATGTAGTTCGTCTGTTTTTCACAAGCGCGCTATGCACCGTCTGTGATTTTTAGAAAATATTCAGTTTTGACAGCACTTTCCAAACTCGGTTTTAACCAATCAAAACTCATCTAAACAACAATTAATCACATATACGTGGTTCCTAATCATGTTTATATTCATGGGTTAATATTATAACAACACAAAATATGATTTAATCCCAAATTTTATGGATTCTACATAAACCCTAACATTTCAAACTATGAGAAATTGAAGAGATGAACAACCTACGCACACAACTACCCATTGCATATATATATTATTCATAATGAGGATTCTCCCCCTTACCTTAGGTTCAATATTGCTCTTCTATGGTTTTCTCCATAACAACTTAATATACAGCTTAGTTTAGTTAGTTACACTTGTGGTGTATACTATTAGTGTAGGGTGTATATAGTAACAGAAGTATAGTTTACTATAAATGGCATTTACCACTGTAATTGTAACTTAACTTGCCATAATGAGAAATATCTTTACTTTACTCTTTCCTTCTTCTTGTATTACAAACATGGTATCAGAGCTCTAAGAGCTCTGGTGACCTTTCGATCCTTTCCTTCTTGCTTCTTATTTCTTGCTTGTTCAAGATTTGTAGACTCTTTATCAATCACTCTGGTTTCTTATCCTACATCTTCTTCAATCGATCTTTCTGCAAATCTTTCTCCTCCATTATGAATCACCAGAGCTATGTTGATTTCACGACGAACTCTGCGAATCCTTTCTATCTCCACCCGAGAAATCCCTGCTTTGATTCTCGTTGCTCCATCATTAGACAACAAGAATTACCACACCTGGTCTCGCTCGATGCACATCGCCTTGATTTCAAAGAACAAGGAAAAGTTTATTGACGGATCATTCCCGAAACCGTTTGTCACTGATCCTTTGTATGCTCAATGGATTCGATGCAACACCATGGTGCTTTCTTGGATTCAACGCTCGATTTCAGATTCTATCGAAAAGTCGGTGTTATGGATTGATTCTGCTTCAGGAGTATGGAAGAATCTCCGGATTAGGTTTTCACAGAGCGACGTTTTTTGCATCTCAGATATTCAAGAAGAACTATACCGCTTCCACCAAGGTTAATTCAATGTTTCTAATTACTTTACTCAGTTAAAGATGCTTTGGGACGAACTAGAGAATTACCGTCCTCTCCCCTGTTGTACCTGTTATTTTGCTTGTTCATGTGGTTGTGTTGATTCTGCTAAGGTGTATCGTGAGCAAGATTACGTTATCAGGTTCTTGAAAGGATTGAATGAACGCTTCACTCCACCAAAGTCCCAGATCATGATGATGACACTACTGCCTTCGATTGACAAAGCCTTTTCCCTTATCATCCAACAAGAACGAGAATTGAACTATGCATCCCTAGCTGAGCATGTGAATCCTGGAGTTACAACTCTCCATGTTAAAGCTCAGTAAGGAAAACAGTCACAACCTTCAAAAGGTAGAGGAAACTTTCCACCAAAGGGAACACACAGAGTTTGCACATATTGTGGAAGAACAAATCATACTATAGATACTTGCTTTCAGAAACATGGTTATCCCCCTAGGTACTAGCATAAAAATAAAGGCGAAAATGCTACCAATGCTCCTCCACAATCTTTGAAAATTCTAGTAACTCACGCTCGATGTCTTGCTGGATGTTATGACATCCACAATTACACAACACATATAATTAAAACAGAACAACATAAAAACAATAAAGAACACACATAATTGTTTACCCAGTTTGGTTCAACAACCTACTCTAGGGGCTACCAAGCCAGGGAGGAAATCCAATATAAGCAGAATTAATCTGGAGTTAAACTCCCTCGTTTACAACTCCTCACTTAAAACCTACCCAAAGCAATTCCAATCTATTCCTAGACCTGACTATCTCCACTCACTCCACCTCAATCACAGCAGTGATTACAAATAAACATTACATAAATTTAGAGAGAAGACACACTTCAAAAACACAACTTGATCTACTTAAATGCTTCAATCAAGAGACACACACTTGTGCTTAAAAGCTTAGAGTGACAATGAACACAAACAACCTATTCCAACGCAATCATCAAAGACAATTGCTTGGAGTACAAGAGACAGCTACAGAACTATGGTTCTTCACAATTAACAATTTGCTCTCTCTGCGCTCCAAATTAGGATTGCAGACTTTTTATATGCAGCTCTTGGGCCTTGGGCTTCTTTAGAAACAAATTAAGATTAACCAAGTTAACCTAATTTACACGCCATCTGGTTGTTACAGAAAGTGCTATCAGCAAAATTTTCTGGACGAAATATTCAACACACAATAAAAGGTTTCCTAAACTGTTAATTGAGATAAATCAGGAAACACAATTAATAGAATATAACAGCTCTTGCTCTCACACACAGATGTCATGACATCGAGCATGACATCCATTGAATAGTTGTATTAGCTAAAACATACAATCCTGCATAATTCCATACATGATGAGTGCTAAATAGTTGTAAATTTGAGTGTGAATAATTAGCACTCATCGGCTTAATTCATTTGTTTTACATCAATAAACCTCAACTTTAGTCAATATTTGGTATAATTTACGTTATAGTGTATATATTGCGTTATCCTGTTAATATCATTGAGTTTAATTGTTTTCATCTCATTTTTGTAGGTATTCAAGCATTGATATTTATTCATAGTTAGATAGAGCATTGAATAAGCTTTCCAACGCTTCAAACCGGGCGTAAATCGGAGTTACGGTTCTCAAGTTATGGCCGAAACAATGCAGAATTTTTGCTGTTTCTAGTGTGTTCCGCCGGGCGAATTTTGGGCTCGCCGGGCGAGCCTGACTGACCCAAAAATGTGCCAACTTGCTGTCTGGAGCCGCCGGGCGAAGCCATTTTGCCGCCGGGCGAAGAGGTACTGACAGAAACACGTTTTAAGGGCCAAAAACACAATTTTTAGGTTATGGTTGGATATTTTAGAGCTCCAATCCATCCAATAGCATTTTTTGAGTGGAATGATGCTAGAAAACACAATGGAGCTGTCAAATGGATGATCCGGTGTTGAATCCTTCATCAATCGGAGCCGACAAACCGGGAGATTTTTGGGTTTTTCTTCTTTTCTTCTCTTTGTGGTTTCATTTGTGGGTTTTGTATATATATACATTGATCTCATGTATATTTGTTGACTATTATGTTATATAAAGCTTGCTTTCATATTTTTATGGATTATTGTCTTAGATTGTTGCTTTGTGGCTATGTGTTTGAGTTGCTATAGAGATGTAGGGCTCTAATGCTTATCTAGGATGATTTTCTATTAACTTAATTGCAGAGATGGATTAGGTTGATAATCACTTAGTGTCAGTGCTTAATGCGTCTGAGCGGTCGTGTTTGTCTGAGAGATCGACATTTACGGGAAGCTCGGATTTCTCATGTGTTATTTAGGTGTCTGAGAGATCGACACTTAGATAATGTTGTGGGTTGTGTTGTTGACATGTGGTAATATTGATATGTTACAAGTTGAGTATATTCGGTCAATAAGTTTAAGTTTGTGAAGAGTATATTATATGCAATACTTGATAGTTTCTTCTATTTGAAGAATGTATTCTTTTTGTGTTAATATTTACTTTTCCATTTTTTTTATCTTTAACAAATTCAATCCAAACTCATAACTATGGAAACTGTTGAACGGCAGTTCAATGCACTAGTCCCTGTGGAGACGATAATTTTTCTCGGAGTAATACTTCCTAATTTTTGTTGCTTGCCGCTTTACCGCTTCAACAAAATGGCGCCGTTGCCGGGGATTGGTGTTTTATTGAATTTGCATTGCAATAGTTTCTATAGTGTTGAGTTTTGTATATATCGCACATATTGTACATTCTCACTTGTTTATATTGATACTTGTATATGTTTACTATACTTGCACATGTTTTCTATACTTGTAAATTTGTTATAGTATTGTTTGTTTCCTTTCACGTTTGCTGGTGTGTGATTAGGAATAGCCGGACGGAAGTAACTTGAAGGAACTTTCTTTAATAACAGGCGTCGAGCATACGACGTTAAACAAGCATGTCTATTCTTTTTAGTTTTTGTTTAGTTTAGGTAGTGTGATGCAATTGTCTAAACAAATTTAGATCGGACCAGTTCTTAAATTTCAAATCTTCACTTTTAAATTTGTTTAGACAATTTCATTTGGTCTTTTAGTTTGTTAATATTAATAGTTGTGTGTTTGTCTTTGAGCTTGTTTTGAGTAGCTTGAGGAATTTAAGGTGATTTTCCAAGTTTGATCGTTTCGACTTGCGAGTGTATGGTAATGATTTTGTTAAAGTTTTGTACACATTCAAGGTATGTTTTTATCGCTTTCTAGACTTTAGCATATTCTTGATACTTAGGCTTTTTACAACTTTTATGTCATTCATTCCTTTGTATACTTGTTTGTTTGTGAATCACTTTAGTCCCCACCTTTTTGTGAGGTAGCTTTCCATTGTTCACATATGCTGGAGACCACATTCTTGTTTTAACTGGATTTTATTATGCTTAATCTTTTGTTTGTGTTGACTATTTAAATGCAAGAAAGTGATCAAGGCATTTTTGTTCCATTTTGAGCAAAACTACCTTGGCCAAATAGTCAATTCACCTTGTGAGTGTGTGATCATTAGTACCTCCTTTGAGCCTTTTTGTCAATGTCCATGTTGTTTTTGCTAAATGCTTGTCTATGAGTGTTTGGTTCTCATTTTTGTATGGATGTTGATTCTTTGTTTTCTTGAACCCTTAACCATGATTTTTTGTTTGAATTTTTACCTTGCCTTAGAAAGTAGGGAGTATTCACATTTTGATAATATGGTTGAATTCAAGTTGGGGAGAGAATGATTGTGGACTTATTAGTTGATTGCTATGAGGTTGAAAGTAAAAAAAAAAAAGTCAAAAAGAAGTGAAAAGAAAAAGAAAGAAAAAAAAAGAGAAAAAGTTTTGAAAAAGAAAGAAAAACAAAACTAATATGGAATAATGTTGTGTTAATAAGTTTGTGTTTTGGTGTAACAATTTGAGATTTGGATGAAGTATGATCAAGATTTCGTTGTTTGAGCTTTTGTGAGTTGATCACTCCCTTAGGTTTTGGCAAGTTTTTGTTTCGATTAGCCTTAGGACTTATCCCTTGTTTGTTAACCAAGCCACATTACAACCTTGAAAAGTCCTTGTGATTCTTGCTTTTGTGTTTTCAACATGATTTTTGGATGGTTGTATAATTTAGTCTTTTGTTTGCAAGATTGTTGGATGAGTGAAAATACCCCACTTTTGTGTTTTTCATCTACCGATGATTGTGTGCTAGGTGTGATTCATTTTTGAACAAGTGTTGTTTTAGAATGTTTGGTATATTAATTGTATTTAGAATTTGTATCATGTTTATGTTGTCGTCATAGTTAGTGGTAAGTATTTACTTTATGTGTACCATTTTGCATTTGAGCCATACATTTGTTTCCGTTTTTCAAAACTTGTTGATTTGTGATATTTGGATTTTTGCGTTTGTTTCCTTGAGTTAGTTGATTCTTGTTTAGGGACAAACAAGTTAAAGTTGGGGAGAGTTTGATGAGTGCTAAATAGTTGTAAATTTGAGTGTGAATAATTAGCACTCATCGGCTTAATTCATTTGTTTTACATCAATAAACCTCAACTTTAGTCAATATTTGGTATAATTTACGTTATAGTGTATATATTGCGTTATCCTGTTAATATCATTGAGTTTAATTGTTTTCATCTCATTTTTGTAGGTATTCAAGCATTGATATTTATTCATAGTTAGATAGAGCATTGAATAAGCTTTCCAACGCTTCGAACCGGGCGTAAATCGGAGTTACGGTTCTCAAGTTATGGCTGAAACAATGCAGAATTTTTGCTGTTTCTAGTGTGTTCCGCCGGGCGAATTTTGGGCTCGCCGGGCGAGCCTGACTGACCCAAAAATGTGCCAACTTGCTGTCTGGAGCCACCGGGCGAAGCCATTTTGCCGCCGGGCGAAGCGGTACTGACAGAAACACGTTTTAAGGGCCAAAAACACAATTTTTAGGTTATGGTTGGATATTTTAGAGCTCCAATCCATCCAATAGCATTTTTTGAGTGGAATGATGCTAGAAAACACAATGGAGTTGTCAAATGGATGATCCGGGGTTGAATCCTTCATCAATCGGAGCCGACAAACCGGGAGATTTTTGGGTTTTTCTTCTTTTCTTCTCTTTGTGGTTTCATTTGTGGGTTTTGTATATATATACTTTGATCTCATGTATATTTGTTGACTATTATGTTATATAAAGCTTGCTTTCATATTTTTATGGATTATTGTCTTAGATTGTTGCTTTGTGGCTATGTGTTTGAGGTTCTATAGAGATGTAGGGCTCTAATGCTTATCTAGGATGATTTTCTATTAACTTAATTGCAGAGATGGATTAGGTTGATAATCACTTAGTGTCGGTGCTTAATGCGTCTGAGCGGTCGTGTTTGTCTGAAAGATCGACATTTACGAGAAGCTCGAATTTCTCATGTGTTGTTTAGGTGTCTGAGAGATCGAAACTTAGATAATGTTGTGGGTTGTGTTGTTGACATGTGGTAATATTGATATGTTACAAGTTGAGTATATTCGGTCAATAAGTTTAAGTTTGTGAAGAGTATATTATATGCAATACTTGATAGTTTCTTCTATTTGAAGAATGTATTCTTTTTGTGTTAATATTTACTTTTCCATTTTTTTTATCTTTAACAAATTCAATCCAAACTCATAACTATGGAAACTGTTGAACGACAGTTCAATGCACTAGTCCCTGTGGAGACGATAATTTCCCGGATAAAAACTTCCAAATCTTTTGTTGCTTGCCGCTTTACCGCCTCAACAATACACACACAACATGAGTGTTTTACCACAAATGCAGCCAACATGAAAACATCTTCAATCCCACCCTTTTGACAAATTTTTTGCTAAAACAACCTGTCACACCATATCAGAGACACACTTGCAGCAGAAACACAACATCAAAAACACAATCAAAGCAAGCTAATACACTACAGACAGCATACACCACCACTATGCACACAATGCTCAAACATATCAAACCACAAGAGAAGCACAAGCACAAACAGATAAATAAAAAAATAATAAGTACTTCAGATTTGTTGATCACACAACCACCATACTCGTTGTTCTGGGGTGACATTATTACTTCTCCCCCTGTTTGGCCATAAAAGTTGTCAAAGTACACTACTGTCTTCTCACTAAAGTTTAAAAAAAAGTTCAAACAGAACTTAAACTGAACTAAATCTAACAAAATGCGAACAAACTAATCGAAAGCGAGCAAAAAAAACACAAACAAAAACAGAGCCCCAGCTGCATCACTTGAGGTGTCTGCATAACTTCATTTCTCAGTGCTATCAGTAGGACTAGTACTCTCTACCTCCACATCTTCATCTGCCATCTTTACATCATCTGCAAATTCCTCATTCTCATTCATTTCCAGAGTGCTTATCATCTTTTCAAGGGATATTTTCCTAGCCTCCAACTCTTTGTAGGTCTCTTTTAACATTGCTATGACTTCTGCTTTTCCGACTGATGCTCTAGACTTGGATGTTTCAGCCGATGTCATCACAATGTCTGGAACATGCGTACCCTGAAACAATTTATAGTGGAAAACCAAGTGACTTTATCTTTTGCATACTACATCATGCTCATTGAGAATGTTGGGATACTGAGTCAAAATTATGCCACACAGGAGGGATGGAAAGGCAATTAGACCCTTAACACTGAAGCTTCCAGTATGCTTCATAGTTTGGTCGAAAATATATGTTCCATAGTCAAACTTCACCTTTGTTCCTACAACATACAAAAATCATCCAAGAACAGTTGAAATAATGGACTTGTGATTCGTTGGTATCCAATTAGCTGCTCCTATCTTGTGAAGCATTGCATACTTGATGCTCAGCTTACTTGCCATTAGTTTCTCTTTCAGGGGCCAGCTGTTTACCTGCTTGGTTGTGATGACTTGATAAAATTTGTTGTCTGTCACTTCAAGATCTGGTTGAGCTACATCTATTCTTCCTAGGAATTTATTAATCACAGAAGGAGAGAATGATACACACTTACCTCTCACAAACACCTTTCTAAAGTCCACACTCCTGCTGTTTCCACAATCTTCAGATAGGTTCACCACAAATTCCTTGACCAGCTTCTCATAACACTTGGGAAGATTGCAAACAGTCTTCAATAGCCCCGCTTCCTGAATTAGCTCTAAGACTTCCTTGTTCTCAAGGGCCTTTAGAGCCAATTCCCTTTCAACAGCTAGTCTCTTTTGGAGCACATATTTCCACCTGCTGGCACTGGAGGCATAATGGAATGACACATTGTCAATAGGAACTTCAGGAATACTTGCAGCAAGCTTGCTGGTTGTAGGCTTCTTCCTTGATGGAATATCAGGAACATCCACTTCATCATCAGACTCAGATTCAACAATTTCCCGCTCCTTTCTTTTCTTGGGAACTACCTTGCTCCAGGATTTTGATGGACCAACCGCTGTACTCTTAGTCATAGCTATGCTCTTCATAGGACCATCAGAAGTACTCTTCTTCTTGACAGTATCTTTGACAGGACTTTTCACTTGTGCACTCTTTTTAGGAGAAATTTGGGAAACAACTTTGCCTTTTCTTCTAGTCATTATCCTGTTGGCTACACTTGGATTTAGGGAGACAAGTAGCTCGTCGTCAGAATACTCATCTAAGTCTACCACATTGGTACCTATTTTAGTATTGACCTTAGTATGCTCACTATCTTCGATGTCATTGACATCCTCAGTAACATTGTAATTCTCAGGAGTTCCTTGTCCATCCTTGTTGATTTCCTCTTCAGCTGGATCACAACCAGAGGTGTGAGCAACTTCAGACTTACTGGTGTTCTTGATGGGATCAGGCATTATGGTTTTAAGAGGAACATATATCCCAAGAACTTGATGATTTTCCTTTAGAATGCGTGTAACAATCCTGGTAACTTCTTTATCGACATATCTGGTTCCTTCTTTAGTAAGTTCCTCTAAGGTGTTGGATGAAGAGGGTTTGGCGCCCTTGTTGCGAATACCCTTCTTGGACCGTTTTGCATGTGGCGTTTTAGGATTTGTGGCCTTTACTTCATTACTGCTAATCGTCCTTTAAGGTACAACCTTCAGAATCCTATTAGGGTTAGAGGACTCTTCTAGTGTTGCTGAGTCAGATACAGGAGATGCATCACCCGATTGCTGAGACATATTGGAACTCCTTGAGACAGAACTTTTGTCACACTTGTGAAATGAATTCGAGCAATTCAATCTTAATAAGTAGGGAGAAGAACCAACATGTATGTTTACCGTTTGTAGAAGAATAGGAGAGCGAGGGAGCTTTATATGCACACTAAGTGAGGGAAGTTTCAAATCATGGATATTTAAAAAGCCCAAAAGATATTCCCCCTATAGGTTAATTGCTATAATATGTTTAGGTTACAAATACCTAACATACTCTTTACCTTTACAATGTCTTCAGATGTTGTTAAAACATTCTCTGTGACATTAATTTCAGATAGACTTTTAGAATCATTGTTCATATTTGACTTATCTAGTTTTATTTCCCGATCAATAATGTTTATCATAAGGCTTACTCTTTCTTCTAGCAGGAATATATTGATACTTTTGTACTCCCTTACTTTAGCACATAGTTTCTCATTCATTAGACAAGTCTCATTAAAGCCAGCATCTAGTTCACTTATGGTGAGTTCTCGAACATATGATTCTTGATAAGATTCATCAGATTCATGGCAGTCAACTTTTATTTCCTCCCTGATCATGGAGTAGTCATAGGGATAGTTTGGGGTGTTAGGCTTCTAGGTAGCAATTATCTTTAGACCTAAATCCCTTCATGACTTCTTCATTTGCTTCATTAGTGACAATACATTCCTCTTTAGTGAACCTGGCATTAAATCCTTCATCACATAGTTGGCTGATGCTTATAAGATTTACAGCCAGTCCTTGTACAAGTAAAACATTATTTAGATTAGGAACACCCTGACCTTCTGTCTTGCCAACACCTTTGACTTCTCTTATTTCTCCATCGCCAAGAGTCACATAGTTGGTTCCCTCATGTTTGAGGTTTACTAGTGAGTTCTTTCTCCCAGTCATATGATTTGAGCAACCACTGTCAAGGTACCAATCTTCTTTGGCAGGCATTCTTAGTGAGGTGTGTGCTACCAGAGCAAAATTCTTAGCCACCCACCGTTGCTTTCTGTTACATGTATTATATTCAGGTATGGCTTGATGTATTTGATCTAGATATCCAAATAGTCTGAAACAGAATGGCTTTATGTGACCAAATCTTCCACAGTGATGACACCTCCATTTTTGGAATTTCTTCTTTGAATTCCTCCTTCTCTGTTTCCTTGATGTTGTGACATTGGAGCTGGCATCTGATTGGTCACACGGGTCTCGAGATTTGCTCTTCTGAACCCAGAGATAAATTCCTCTTTAGCCACAAATCCTACCTCGGACATGTCTCTTGTTCTTTGTCCAGACTCCAGAATTTCTTCTAGAGTATCAGTTCCATTATTCATCATTTTGAAGGACTTGGTCATTTGATCAAGTTTGTAGTTAAACAAGCTTACTTCACTACTGAGAGAGTCTATGGTTGCAAGATGTTTATTATTCTCAGTTTCTAGCTCTTTTATGACTCTCTCTTGCTTCTCCACTTGTTTGCAGATTTCAGCATTATTTATACATAGCTTCTTGTATGAGGCAACAAGTTCATCAAAGGTTAGCTCATCATCACTGGAATCATCATAAGATTCATAGACTCTTGTTGGAACTTTGACATGTCTTGTAGTTTCTTCTCCTGAATCTAAGTCTTCATCAGACCATGTGATAGACAGTCCTTTCTTTTGCTCCTTGTGGTAGGTTGGACATTCAGCTCTTATGTGTCCAAATCCTTCACATCCATGACACTGAACCCCTTTCCCTTAATTGGGCTTCTCCTTAGCCTTGAGTCTTCTGCTTGAGTCATAGATCTGGCTGATGTCATTGGAAGTGTTCTTGACATTGGGTCTAGACTTCTGATCAACCCTTTTAATAAGTCTGTTGAATTGTTTTCCAAATATGGATATGGATTCTGATAGATTTTCATCACTTCCACCATTGCTTTCTCTTGAATTATCATCTGTGTTGGAGACAAAAGCTATGCTTTTGTTCTTCTTTTCAACAGGCCCACAGATGCTCAACTCAAAGGTTTGTAGAGAACCAATGAGTTCGTCCAACTTCATGTTACTGATGTCTTGGGCTTCCTCTATGGCAGTCACCTTCATATCAAATCGCTTAGACAGTAATCTGAGGATCTTTCTTACCAATTTTTCCTCAGTCATTTTTTCTCCTAAGGCTCCTGAGTTATTTGAAATCTCAAGAACATTCATATAGAATTCATAAATGGTTTCATCCTCTTTCATCTTGAGATTTTCAAACTTAGTGGTAAGCATTTGAAGTCTCGACATCTTTACCTTGGATGTGCCTTCATGTGTTGTTTTGAGAATATCCCAAGCTTCTTTAGCTAGCTCACAGTGTTGCACAAGCCTGAATATGTTCTTGTCAATCACATTGAACAAGGCACTTAGGCCTTGGAATTGCCCAAAGCTAGCTCTTCTTCAGTTTTGTTCCATTGAGTTTCAGGAATTAGAACAGTGGTTCCATCTTCCATAATCTTCTCAAAATGTTGTAGGCTGCAAATGGTTGTTCAGAATTAAAAGGAACCCAGGTGGATCCGTCTCTCTCTACAAAGCATGACTAGTAGCAAAAGGACTCACTCAAAGTCATCGTATTAATTTCAAGGAAACTTTTGCCCCTATGGTGTGTCCTAAAATTATCAAGGCCATCCTACCCCTTGCACTAGGTCGCTCATGGAACATTTACCAGCTTGATGTAAACAACGCATTTCTCCATGGATCTCTCATAGAACAAGTATTCATGGCTCAACCTCCAGGTTTCAAAAATGCACAATTTCCAAATCATGTGTGTGAATTGAACAAAGCAATCTACGGACTACATCAAGCTCCACGTGATTGGAATGATTACTTAAAGTCTTTCATTAATTCATATGGATTTCTCACACGCCAAAGTGATCCCTATTTATCTATACAACATCATCACATACTTTCTGGTATATGTAGATGATATTCTTTTCACAATAAATGACGACTAATTCATGAGAAACTTCATTGTAGCCTTATCTCAACAATTCTCACTCAAAAACTTGGGTTATCCTCACTATTTCCTGGGTGTGGAATTATCTGTGTCAAAGATGGACTATATCTCTCACAACACAAATACATAAGATAAGCATTGGAAAAATTTGACATGGTGGAGGAGAAACCATCATCAACACCCAAATCGTCCAAAAACAAACTTCAATTTAATGATGCTTCAACCAATACAGATGCTACACGGTTCAGGAGGAT
Source organism: Vicia villosa (assembly GCF_029867415.1). Taxonomy (NCBI): domain Eukaryota; kingdom Viridiplantae; phylum Streptophyta; class Magnoliopsida; order Fabales; family Fabaceae; genus Vicia; species Vicia villosa. The sequence goes on along the minus strand of NC_081183.1, from coordinate 171,763,969 downwards.
CGTTGGATCCTTACAATGTCAAGAATGCTTGGCTTGATACTTTTCTCATTATTATTTCTCGTATATATAGAGAGGTTACAGTGCTATATCGATAATTACACTAAATAATTATATTTAAAATAATTCTTATTCACACCCCCCTCAAATTGATGTTGCTTGTCAATGAGCATCAATTTGCTAACAAGAAACTGATGACGTGGACGCGGAACATCCTTGGTAAGAATATCTGCAATCTGCAACTGAGTACTGACATGAGGAAGTGATAGTATTCGGTCATCATAAACGCCACGGATTGAGTGACAATCAACTTCAATATGTTTGGTGCATTCATGAAAAATAGGATTTGCAACAATTTGGATGGTACTTGTATTGTTAGCATAAAGTGAAGTTGGCTCTACTTGAGGAAATCCAAGTTCAGCCAAAAGACCACGAAGTCAAATTAATTCAGAACAAGCAGCAGACATGACACGATACTCAGATTCAGTAGAGGTTACAGTGCTATATTAATAATTACACTAAATAATTATATTTAAATTAATTCTTATTCACATACAATACCCCGTATATTCTAAGGATCCAATGATACAAACACAACATTTTCAAACCAACCGTATTTTGGATTATACAAATCTTTATAAATTCTTCCAAAAAATTGTAAATAGTAGTTGTTTATATTTTTTCTCTCCATATTTTCATAGGTATTATGGCATATTTCCAATTACATTGCAGAAAAATCAAAGAGTTCTGAGTGATTTGCAAGATCATAATGTATGAATAAATACAAAAACCAGTCATGAAGTTGATATAAATTTTCATTTCAATATTGAATAATATGTATATCACACAACATGATAGATCATGAATTCATGATTAACATACATAGAGACACATTCTTTAACAAATAATGCACGATGAAACTCAAAACAAATCAATCTATTCTATGACGAGAAATGCTAAAATGACACCAAGTATGACATTTACATCGTATCCATATACGATTCAATCCATTGTTTTTTCTTATTTTATTATTATCATATGCATTGGAATTTGTGCCACTTACAAAATTGTGCTTCAAGCTACGGTGTAAAATGCTACGGTATTATAATTTGGTGTAAGCATAGCAGTTCTCATTCTATAAACAAACTTTTTTATATTTGTTTACATAGATAAATTATAACTAGGCTGAATTAATTGTCTTTGAATGTTCTTTTTTGAGGACTTCAAACAAGCTTCCATCGTAAACACCACGAATTGTTTCTTTCTGAAGTAAACCATTCTTGTCTTTAGCAAGTGTGTAAAGAACTTCCCATTCAACAAAACCCCCAATTCTGCATATATGAATTAATGGTTATTATATTTCTGTAGTGAAAATAAATTTAAACAATGTTATATGCATCATCATATTCAACAAACCAACCTTCCTTGGATATCTTGAGGCTCTCTGTTTGTTTTGATCAACTCATCGAGCTCATCATGTGTTAAAGCATTTGGATGTGTATGTGCATGTTTGATGAAAATTTCTTCAAACTTTGATTCAACAAATCTTCCTTCACTATCATAGACTCCAGTGTCACTGCCATGTTTGCCTAGTTTGATATTCTTAACTTCAATTGGAAAAAGTGGAGATGGGAATTTTCCCTGTACCACAACAACCGTATAATAAATGTTAGCCTAAGTGCTCACAAAAAAAAATTAGGAGAATAAAATACTTCAAACTGTAAACAAATTTAACTTTAATAAAATAAATTTTGATTAACTTACAGGGCGAGTAATCTGACTTAGGGCCCCATTGATGAAAACAGCAGCTGCAGTTGATAACATCATTCCACTCCCAATTTCACGCATTGCTGTTATTAATTCATTCATTCATTATTAACCAAAATTGTTATTAACGCTATCAAATTTATTCTTTTTCTTTTACTTTATTTCATTCATGATATATGTTTTGGGCTATGAAGCAGGGATACCTCTAGGAGTAGGCGTGTTGCGGTGTTGGACACATCTCAGTGTTCGACACTTGTATGACACTCATACAAGACGTTTCACAAAAGTCAGTGAAGTGTCAGAAATCGATGTTTGACATTCGTTTGACACTCATACAACACGTGTCGGACAATTTAGACAAATATTTAAAAAAGAATTTGTTTTTTCCTTTGCTTCAACACACCTTATACATTCTTTAATACAAATCTCACACAATTTAAAAGGTTAAACATGCATTTAAAGCAATGTTGTTAATGAAAAATTAAAGACAATAAGTTTGATTAGGATATTCTTAACTCTTTTGATAATAAATAGATAAATGAATTTTGAATATTAATATATATGTAGCAGTGTCGATGTCGATGTCATGTGTTATTTTACATTAGTATTGTCCAAGTGTCAGTGTCGTGTCCCGGTGTCCGTGTCAGATTCTGTACTTCATAGGTTTTGAGCCGTAAAGAAGGCCCATGATAAATGATCTAAGTACAAGCACAAATGAAGACCTCACTCAAGTAGAGGACGTGTTATTCAGGAGAGGAGGATGTGTACTTTCCAATGTTGGATTAATCAAACGGAAACTCGTACAAGGCTTCAGATAAACGCATAGTTTTAACCATTCATACTATATAAAATTCGGCTTGTGCTATTAAGGTATGCTATTCCTTCTCACTTTTGAATTATTTCTCACTCATTCACTAACTTTGACATTGAAGTGGTAATTTTGCAGGTCCACCCCGCACCACCGTTCAAAAACACACTACACGTGTCTCAACTCTATCTCGCTCAGTTATCATCTATCTCAAATTCTTGAACAGAATTGTGGCATCATTCGTGGGAACTCGAAGTTCGCCTCGTGTCCCTTAATCTCAACTGGGAGGCAAATATTCTGGATTGGTCAAAATAGTCTCCTATTACTTAGAAATACTTAGGAATCACGACTGAGAGTAATTTATATACAACACTTGTATGTCACAATCTAACAAGACGCCTTTTTTTATAAGACAAAGCCATAAAAGTTCTCATACCTAAATTGGATGATAGTAGCTGCAGTAGCGCAAACTTGAAATCGACCAGAAAAATTTAAAATTTAGTTTGTAATATTGCTTATGATGCAGTAGTCTAACAATTTATAACCATGATGTAAGAAAAGAGAGTACTGAAAATCCTAAAGTATGATAATAAGTTAACAACACAATTAACAATACCTAAATTATATCCCCTCTTTTTTTTTTCTTCTTTCATTTCCTTCTGTAAATTGCATGAAATTAAAATGAATAGCACAGAATTTTTTGCCTTTAGATCAATTTCCTTGCACAAAGGGCTTTGAGTTAATTTGAAATCAGTCCTAAATTAAGTAAATTTTAATGAAATATTGTTTCCCTTGTTGGGAATGACTTGTTTATTGAATTGAAATAGCAGTGGCTATTAAATAGCCTTACAATCCTAAGAAATAGCAACAACTAAGTCACCCTAAGAAATAGCAACAACTAAGCCACGTACATACTAAACCAAAACAGTGGCAATTAAAAAACTAAGAATGAGTCAAATAACAACCTACCACTACCACTACTTCCCTAGTTAATAGGAATTATTCAAACAGAAACAAACTCAAACAAAACATAAAATATCTTATCATCCCTAAGATATTGAATTCAGAATGACCTTATATTAAATTCATTTAACAATTTAGAAATGAAAGAATTAAAAACATTTTTGTAATTAAAAAAACCTTGGAAGGTCTCCGATGGATAAATAAGACCATCTTTATTGAGATCAAAGAAAGCAGCATGTTTCTGAAGAACATTTTCATCATCTGGATTCTCTTTCTTATCTTCAATACCACCAACAAATCCTACATATAAATTAAATTAATAAAAAAACGTCAATCAATAGAATTAACAAAGTAAAACACAATAGAAAAGAAGACAAATTTTGTCAAATTAATTAATACCTTTCTCTAATTGTTTTCTATGTGATGAAGAAGAAGCCATATTGATGTATAGAATGCTTAAGCACAAAAGGAGTTTTAGAAGAAAGTGCATTTTGGTAAGTGTTGTTTTTGGTTTAATGTGTTTGTGTTTATGTATATAGAAGTGAAAGAAAGAAAACTTAGCGTATAGGATATGGTATCATAGTTTTTATAATTCATCTTATCGGTTTGTTTTGGAACTGTTATAACTAATATTTTAATAAATACTCCCTCCGTCCCAAATTATAAGAGAAAATCACTTTTTAGATTCATTGAAGAATTAATGTATCTGGTCTTTATATAGACCAAATACATTAATTATTCAATGAATCTAAAAAGTAATTTTCTCTTATAATTTGGGACAGAGGGAGTAGATAATATTTTCTTCTTGTTATATGATTCAATCGTTTTGTTTTTGCTGAAAACAACAATAAACCTTCAACACGATAGTTTTTACCTGTTTTTGGGACATAGTTGAAGGATAGAAAAACACTTAGAAAGGGGGGGTTTGAATAAGTGTAGCTTTAAAAACTTGACAGATAAAAATAAATTGCACAGTTATTTTTATCCTGGTTCGTTGTTAACTAAACTACTCCAGTCCACCCCCGCAGAGATGATTTACCTCAACTGAGGATTTAATCCACTAATCGCACGGATTACAATGGTTCTCCACTTAGTCAGCAACTAAGTCTTCCAGAGTCTTCTGATCACACACTGATCACTCCAGGAACAACTGCTTAGATACCCTCTAAGACTTTTCTAGAGTATTCTGATCCACACGATCACTCTAGTTACAACCTGCTTAGATAACCTCTAAGACTTCCTAGAGTATTCTGATCCACACGATCACTCTAGTTCCTTACAACTTAATGTAATCAATTCTAAGAGTATTACAATTGCTTCTTAAAAGCTATAATCACAAACTGTGATATTTCTCTTAACGTTTAAGCTTAATCTCACTAATATATTACAACAGCAATGTAGTGAGCTTTGATGAAGATGAAGATTCTGAGCTTTGAGTAGAACAGAGTTTCAGCAAGTTAATATGAGTTGTTTTGTGCAGAATCGTTAACCTTGCTTCTCATCAGAACTTCATATTTATAGGCGTTGGAGAAGATGACCGTTGAGTGCATTTAATGCTTTGCGTGTTCCGTACAGCATCGCATTTAATGTTATACGCTTTTGTCAACTACCTCGAGCCTTGTTCACGCTGTGTCTACTGACGTAGCCTTTAGTAGCTTTTAACGTTCCTTTTGTCAGTCAGCGTAGCTTGCCACTTGTACTTCCTTCTGATCTGATGTTTGTGAATACAACGTTTGAATATCATCAGAGTCAAACAGCTTGGTGCATAGCATCTTCTGATCTTCTGACCTTGAAGTGCTTCTGAGCGTGATACCATCAGAACTTCAGTGCTTCTGTTCTCTTGTTCTTCTGATGCTTCCATAGACCCATGTTCTGATTCTGCTTCGACCATCTTCTGATGTCTTGCCAGACCATGTTCTGATGTTGCATGCTGAACCCTTTGAGACAAAGCTTCTGAGCGCTGAATTATGCATACTCTTTATATATTTCCTGAAAAGGAAATTGCATTGGATTAGAGTACCATATTATCTTAAGAAAAATTCATATTATTGTTATCATCAAAACTAAGATAATTGATCAGAACAAATCTTGTTCTAACAATCTCCCCCTTTTTGATGATGACAAAAACATATATAAATGATATGAATTTGCGATCAGAAAGAGCAGACGGCAAAAGACAAATTACACAGCTATAGCATAAGCATATGAATATGTCTCCCCCTGAGATTAACAATCTCCCCCTGAGATAAGTAATCTCCCCCTGAAATAAATACTCGAAGAACTTTAATAAAAGACTTCCCTGATTATTTCGGTAGAGACGATCACATAAGCTTCTGTCTTCAGAGAATTCATAGCTTCTGACTTCTGCTTCCATTGGACAGCTTCAGAACTAGAATTTCTTTAGATCCCTAGAACACTCACAGCTTCTGATTCCTGCTTCCATCTAGGACAGCTTCAGAACTTGAATTTCTTTGATCTTCTGAACATTCACAGCTTCTGACTTCTGCTTCCATCTAGGACAGCTTCAGAACTTGAATTTCTTTGATCTTCTGAACATTCACAGCTTCTGATTTCTGCTTCCATTTAGGACAGCTTCAGAACTTGAGTTTTCTGGATCTTTAGAACATTCACAGCTTCTGATTTCTGCTTCGCTCGGATAGCTTCAGAGCTTTGAATTTCTACCAACATTACTTCATGCTAGATTTGTATCAGAACATTGTTGAATGTACCAGAGCATCATCAGAGCATCTCTACATCCTGAAATGTTACAGAACAAAAAACTAAACGACAAAAGTCAGCATGAACGAGTCAGAACATAAAATGTATATTAGAACACATGATATGTATCAGAGCCATATAGGCTAAAATAATGTATCAGAGCACATAGAATTTTGTCAAAGCAAATAGACAAATATGGATCACATTCTATTATCAGTGCTTCTGATTCATTCTTCTTTCTTGCTTCTGATTTCTGAAGCTTGACAGCACTCAGCTTGCTTCAGTTTCCATGAGCTTATTCTTTTTACAGAATAACACTTCTTATGGTTTTGCTTCTTGTGTTTGCTTTGAAGATTCTCTTCACTTCTTTATACCTGCAAAACACTTAAACCATATAGAACTTGCAGTTCTTGTTAGAAAAAGCAACTGATTAAATCAAATCATTTATCACATATTTCTCCCCCTTTTTGTCATATCATCAAAAAAGCAAAAAAGATTCAGAGACAAACAAAACGAAACACACGGAGGAAGAAGATGATTTCATTGAAGCTCAAACAGCAGGTACAGAAGTACATGGAGATAAGAAGATCATATGCACAAAGACAGATGCAACGAAAAGAAAGAAACAACACAGACTCAATCTAAGATGGCCCTAGCCTTGACAAGATCTTGGCCAGCATCTCTTGAACCTCATTGTTGTGTCCATCTTGCCTCACCATGAAAGCTTTATACTCAGCATTAAGTGAGCTTTGCTCATCCTGTCTCTTCTGAATTTCTTCCAGAGTCCTTGCAAGACGAGAAGGTTCATCAGAAGAAGCTTCACCGCTTTCAACCACAGGAATAGCAACTTGATCTGTAGCTTTCATGGATAGATCATTTGCAGGGATTTCCTCAACAGGATCTGATTCAGCAACATGATCTTCAGCATCTGCTTCTTGCATAGAAGCATCTCCATATTCTGCAGCAGGAATTTCCGAGTCTCCATTCTCAAGTGCCTGAAGAATGGCAGCTAGATTCCTGGGAGCAGAAGGACCTTCAACTTCTGGTGGGTCAACAACTTCTGGAATGACCAAGCTTGGGTCTTTCTCAGAAGGGTTTTCCCTCAGATAGTCAAAGAGAGTCTTGAAGTCTCCGAGCAGAACAGGATAATCAGGAATAAAGATAACGATATCCCTGCATGGATTTGCTTCCATTGCAGCAGCCAGTCTTGCTACTTCCAATTCATCCACAAAGGGCTTCTCCTCAGCAGCAACACAATTTCTGAGAGGATGGTAGTATATACCATTATCATCCTCCAGAAGGTAACCAGGGTAACCAGGGGCAGCAGCCACTAGTCTTTTCTGTACTCCCATTGCTTCTACTTGAAAATCCTTGCGAAATCTTCTCCAGAGATTTCTTGTAGAAACATCATCCAGACCATTTAGAAATGCATCCTTCAGAAGGTCTAGACTGCTAATCACCTCATGTCGGAAAAGTTCCAGGAAGATATAGGGTTCAGGTTCAGGCGGATTGAAGGTGAATTTGTAGTCAGGGTAGAGAAGACAGTAAGGTTTGGATTTTCTGGTAGGTAAGGGATGGGATATAGAAGGTGGAGGTGCGGTGGATGAGGAAGAAGGGATATCTGAGAGAATGATTGATGAGGATGGAATATCAGAAATGATAGATTGAGACGAGGATGGAGTATTTGTAAAGGGAATTGGTGAGAACGATTTATCAGAAGGAGTTGGGGGAAGAATACTTAAAGGTGTGGGGTTTAGAATGGGAGAGGAGAAGGATGATGGAGAAGGATTTGGTAAGGTGAAGTTTATTTTTGGTTCAGATGGAGGTGATTGGAAAGATGGTTTAGGGACAGAAGGAGGTGGAGTAAAAACCTTTCTGGAGATTTGTACAGAAGAAGAAGATCTGGTTCTGCGAAAGGAATCTCTGATCCTTTTATCTCTTCGTTCTTCAGAGTCCACCTTGTCAGGATCATAGGTGACCCTCAACTTTTTGGCTTTCTCAGCCTCATCTTCTTGGGCTTTTCTTTTTAGCCTAGCCTTTAGTTCCTTCTGATCCTTCTTCAGAAGATCAGCCTTGGACGGAAGTACTCTGCCACGGATCCAAGCAGGATCAATATCTGATTGCTTCCTAACACAATCTTCCAGGTAAGACTTGACAACCTGATGCAGTTCTTCTTGAAACAAGGAGGCAAAACCTTCAACAGCAATTCTTCTTGAGAGAATGTCAGGAAAGCTTGGGCACACAGAAGGTACATTTTGAATGAGTTCTAATCTGAACAAATCCACACCATTAAAAATGGGACCTTGAACTACTCCAAGCAAATGGGATGCATTGAGTTTTCTGATGGAGTCCAGCACTTTGCTTTCAGTAAGAATGTCTGAAATCATTCTTCCAAACGGAATAGTCGTTCTTGAAAGATGAGGGTACTTCGCCCTTTCCTCTTCTCTTGACTCAAGGATTGAAGTCTTTAGATTCTCAAACAGAATGTGAGAAATGTTGATCTCAGTCTTTTTGCCAATGCAGAAAAGAGTGTGCTTGTGATCTGGACTGATGTAAGAAGAGGAGAGCATCCTTTTTCTGTGGTGAAGAGAACCCAGAATAATCTCAGCCCATACTCTATAAAATGGCTTCAAGGTGCCTGTGTTATTCGAGTCAATCCCAGAAGACTTAGAGATTTGTTTTTCAACTATCGACCAATCAACAGATGCGTGTCGAAAACCAGACCAACCTTCTTCATCATTCAGATTGTATAGCTTCCTGATCAGTTTTTCAGAGATAACCACTTCATGCCCTAGCACGAATGAAATGATGGCCGTTGGGGTAACCGTTGCATGTACCCAGAAATCTTTCACAAGATCAGGATAAATTGGACCAACCAATCTGTTAAGGTACTTGGACCATCCTTGCTCAAGGATTCTTGCATCACACTTAAAGCCATTCGCTTTAAGATTGTTTAAGTCCACAGCAGTTTCACATAAAACCTCCAAGTCCTTCGTGGGTATCAAGCAAGTTTTCAAAGGAGCATATTCATAATTTCGCAGAAGGATTTGTGAAGAAGTAAGTCTTTCTTTTGAGGAAGAAGAACAAGAGGAAGAGTCCATGATGATTATGTCGTAAGATTAGAACAAAGACTAGGGTTTGAAAAAGAAAGAAACAGATGCAGAGAAAAAAATGTACAACAAAATAGAGAAACGGAGAAAAGAATGAAGTTGAAGCGGGCTATTTAAAAGATTTGAAAATAATTTAAATCATTTTGCATTAAATGAGAAATGACATTAGGAGAGATAGCATGGTAAATGAAATGATTAAATACAGTTACCTAGGTAGGCGTCTTTTCAACTGCACGCTTCGTACTGACCGTAGAGACACGTGTTCATCATCAGATAATGGATGACAGGTGTGAAATATTCAATAGGCTTTACGCCTTCTGATCACTGCTTCTAAATTGATCAAGTTTCTCTTCTGGAGACACTCCTTCTGAAGTGTGCTGATATAAATCTGAATGATCTTCTGATCCATTACTTCTGATATACACAGCTTCTGGGGATTCACTTCTTTGTTCTGCAGCTTCTGATAAGACAAAACTGTATCTGCAGAAATTCTTAAGCTGCTTTGTTTCATCAGAAACAAGTTTATCATCAAACCAGATATTTATTGATTTGTCCACAATCAATGTTTCAATATTGTATATTCTGTAGCATTTAGAGCATTCAGAATAATTAAGAACGAAACATTATTGCTTTAGAACAAACAAAACAGAAGGTTCCAAGACTAATAAACTTTCTTTTCTGATCTCCTACGAACATAGTTTCTTCAACATATTTAAGTACCAGAACTTGGAAGACAGTCCTTCTTCCCTTTAAGTGTTGAGACCAACTTGAGTCCAGGTGACATGACATGTTGACTTTTATCTTCTATGTCGCCAAGAGAATCTGCAAAAGAAATAGTCTTTTTCTTTGGTACCCACATCTTCTTGGGTCCTTTCTTGTTAGATTTTCTCAAGTTCTGATTGAACTTGGGTTTAACATTGTAAGCAATAGGAGGAACAGCATGATAATTTTTAATGTGAGTTTCATGATATTTCCTAGGTTGTGTCACATGCTTTTTGGTGTGTGTTATGTGAAAACTTTGAGCATGTGAAGTGTGCCTAATATCATGGGAGTGGCCATACTTGAACTGATCATACAATGGCTTGTATGTGAGTTTCATTTCATCAACAGGTTCAAGTTTGTATGGGGTTTCACCCTCAAAACCAATGCCGACTCTTTTGTTTCCAGACATAGCATATATCATAGAAGCTAGCTGACTTCTGCCAATACTTCTAGATAAGAACTTCCTGAAACTTAAATCATATTCTTTCAGAATATGGTTTAGACTAGGAGTGGATTTTTCTGAATCAGAAGGAGATCCAACATTATTGGATAATTTTAAAAGTTTTTCTTTTAATTCAGAATTCTCCAACTCAAGCTTCTTTGTTTCAAATTCAAATAGCTTTTTCAGCTTTTTGTATTTGAGACAAATCTGAGACTTGAATTCCAGAAGTTCAGTTAGACCGGAAACTAACTCATCTCTAGTAAGTTCAGAAAATACCTCTTCAGAATCTGATTCTGATGTAGATTCTGATCCGTCATCTTCTGTCGCCATCAGCGCACAGTTAGCCTGCTCATCTTCAGAGTCTGAATCATCTTCTGACTCATCCCAGGTTGCCATAAGACCTTTCTTCTTATGAAACTTCTTCTTGAGATTTTCCTTCTGAAGTTTTGGACATTCATTCTTGAAGTGTCCAGGCTCATTGCATTCATAGCACATGACCTTCTTCTTGTCAAATCTTCTGTCATCAGAAGATTCTCCACGTTCAAATTTCTTTGAACTTCTGACGCCTCTGAACTTCCTTTGCTTGTTCTTCCAGAGTTGATTTAGCCTTCTGGAGATCAAGGACAGTTCATCTTCTTCTTCAGATTCTGATTCTTCAGAATCTTCTTCTCTAGCCTGAAAAGCGTTAGTGCATTTCTTGATATTGGATTTTAATGCAATAGACTTACCTTTCTTTTGAGGCTCATTTGCGTCCAGCTCTATTTCATGGCTTCTCAAGGCACTGATAAGCTCTTCCAGAGAAACTTCATTCAGATTCTTTGCAATCTTGAATGCAGTCACCATAGGACCCCATCTTCTGGGTAAGCTTCTGATGATCTTCTTTACGTGATCAGCCTTGGTGTATCCCTTGTCAAGAACTCTCAATCCAGCAGTAAGAGTTTGAAATCTTGAAAACATCTTTTCAATGTCTTCATCATCCTCCATCTTGAAGGCTTCATACTTCTGGATTAAAGCGAGAGCTTTAGTCTCCTTGACTTGAGCATTTCCTTCATGAGTCATTTTCAAGGACTCATATATGTCATAGGCCGTTTCCCTGTTAGATATCTTCTCATACTCAGCATGAGAGATAACATTCAGCAAAACAGTTCTGCATTTATGATGATTCCTGAAAAGCTTCTTCTGATCATCATTCATTTCTTGCCTTGTCAGCTTTACGCCACTGGCATTTACTGGATGTTTGTAACCATCCATCAGAAGATCCCATAGATCACCATCTAGACCAAGAAAGTAACTTTCCAGTTTATCTTTCCAGTATTCAAAGTTTTCACCATCAAATACCGGCGGTCTAGTATAACCATTGTTACCGTTGTGTTGCTCAGCAGAGCCAGATGTAGATGCAGGTGTAGACTTTCCAGTTTCATCAGCCATCTTTTACTGAAGCGTTTTTCTCTTCCTGAATCTTTTCTAAACACGGTTAAGTGCTTGCACCTTAGAACCGGCGCTCTGATGCCAATTGAAGGATAGAAAAACACTTAGAAAGGGGGGGTTTGAATAAGTGTAGCTTTAAAAACTTGACAGATAAAAATAAATTGCACAGTTATTTTTATCCTGGTTCGTTGTTAACTAAACTACTCCAGTCCACCCCCGCAGAGATGATTTACCTCAACTGAGGATTTAATCCACTAATCGCACGGATTACAATGGTTCTCCACTTAGTCAGCAACTAAGTCTTCCAGAGTCTTCTGATCACACACTGATCACTCCAGGAACAACTGCTTAGATACCCTCTAAGACTTTTCTAGAGTATTCTGATCCACACGATCACTCTAGTTACAACCTGCTTAGATAACCTCTAAGACTTCCTAGAGTATTCTGATCCACACGATCACTCTAGTTCCTTACAACTTAATGTAATCAATTCTAAGAGTATTACAATTGCTTCTTAAAAGCTATAATCACAAACTGTGATATTTCTCTTAACGTTTAAGCTTAATCTCACTAATATATTACAACAGCAATGTAGTGAGCTTTGATGAAGATGAAGATTCTGAGCTTTGAGTAGAACAGAGTTTCAGCAAGTTAATATGAGTTGTTTTGTGCAGAATCGTTAACCTTGCTTCTCATCAGAACTTCATATTTATAGGCGTTGGAGAAGATGACCGTTGAGTGCATTTAATGCTTTGCGTGTTCCGTACAGCATCGCATTTAATGTTATACGCTTTTGTCAACTACCTCGAGCCTTGTTCACGCTGTGTCTACTGACGTAGCCTTTAGTAGCTTTTAACGTTCCTTTTGTCAGTCAGCGTAGCTTGCCACTTGTACTTCCTTCTGATCTGATGTTTGTGAATACAACGTTTGAATATCATCAGAGTCAAACAGCTTGGTGCATAGCATCTTCTGATCTTCTGACCTTGAAGTGCTTCTGAGCGTGATACCATCAGAACTTCAGTGCTTCTGTTCTCTTGTTCTTCTGATGCTTCCATAGACCCATGTTCTGATTCTGCTTCGACCATCTTCTGATGTCTTGCCAGACCATGTTCTGATGTTGCATGCTGAACCCTTTGAGACAAAGCTTCTGAGCGCTGAATTATGCATACTCTTTATATATTTCCTGAAAAGGAAATTGCATTGGATTAGAGTACCATATTATCTTAAGCAAAATTCATATTATTGTTATCATCAAAACTAAGATAATTGATCAGAACAAATCTTGTTCTAACAATAGTGTTCTTGTTATTCTTTTAAGGGAATCTTTTTGTTGATTGAGGTTGTTGATGTGGACATCTAGTCTCTTATTCTTAGTGTATTTTTATTGTTTTGTTATTTATTTATTGGTTCCGTATATACCAAAATAATTTTATTTTGTTTGAGAATCGAATTTAAATGTAATTTATATAAAATATTCATAGTCTTAAATTTATTGAGCAATTTTCTTAAAGGAGATAGTAGTAATAGATATTCACCTATAAAATGGACAATACTTACCAGCCGCGGTAGAAATAAATTTATGATTGTTTGGATTGAGATGGAAGGTAGAATTAAATTTATAATTTGGTCATATCACAACAAGAAAATTGGAGATTAGCTACGGCAAAATTCGCAACTACTTTCTAGCTAATCTCTATCAAATCAAGTTAGCTAGGGATTAGTTGTGAATTAACTACGATATATGCCGTAGCATGGATTGGGTGGCTAATTATCTAGTCTAAAAATTTCTAGCAAAACTCAAACTAATAATTGAAAATCCCTAGCGAAGCCCAAACTAAAGCGTAGCAAAATATTCAATTTGAATTTAAGTTTCCCAACAAAATTGCTACGAAATTGCCGCAAAAATATCACAGTAAATTTCAAACTAAATGGATTAGTTCAAATTATTTTCAATCAAAACATACTAGACTAGATTGTGAAAGCTATAGCAGCGTGTCATACCCCAAAATTTGCCCGGTCAACTCATGTCTTTTAATTCATCAAGGATCAAAATTAAGAATCATGGGGTTTGACATTCCTATTGTCAAACCTGCATTCTTATAAGATATCCTGAGTCAAAATGGGGGTTAAAATCAGAAAGTGCTTGAGCTCAGTCATCTAGCTCATCTATTCCGTCTTCTTGAGGTTTTTTTAGTCCTTTCTCACAAATTATTCACATGGTTTATTATTTATAATTAGTTTAATCATTTTATTATTATAACTAACTATTATTAATTAGTGGTGGTTTTAATAATATTATTATTAAGATTATTATAATTATTTTTAACTATTATTGTTATAATATACCATGGATTAATGGGGTAGTAATTTATTTGGGCTAAAAGAAAAAAGATCAATTGGACAATGGGCCCATTAGAAAAAACCTAAATTGACCAATATAAAAAAGAATTATTTGGTGCACAAGGGGGGATTGGCCGAAAAAAGTGGCTAGCAGAGGCAGACAAAAAAAACGTAAAACAAAGGGAAGGAGGAGAAGAACGTTTTTGACTCAAGTTCTCTTTTTTCCGAATCCAAGCATACACCCATCATAAATTGAATTTGGATATATATTGGTGTTTATAATCTTGTTTAGAATCTTTTTGGGCCATTCAATTGAATTTTTGTTGCAGGTTTCAAGAATCACCATTGTTAGATCTTGAAGCTCCATATTTGGGGTCTCTTGATACAAGCAAAATTAATATAAACCGATAATACCATTGGATTCGGAAGGCCATTGTTAGTCAATCCATGACCTTATAATTTATTTATTTGTTGTGTTGCTTGGATTCACGTTTACAGGGATGGCCATGTTGTGTGCATAAGCGTTGAAACGAGGAAGGAGAACCCCCCAGCAGCGCAAGTTTTCTTTTATATAACGCTTCAAATTCGTATAATAACAGACGAACGTATGTTAATGACAGAATTCAGAAGTGGCGTGTTGGCAAAGAGGTTGACTGGCGAGGGAGGAAACTGGGGTTCGAACCCCACACGCGACATATTATTTTTGATAATTTGGATGTTTCAATATGCTCACGGATCCCATACGGTTGGCCAGGGCGCGCGTATCATGGTCCTTCACGCATCAGCTGTCAGATCATCTGCCATATGGATCCAACGCATCAGAGATGAAGGTGCAGCATGGGATCTCTAAGGTTGCATACACAGGATCCTTCTCCAGGTTTTCTTAATTATTTAAATTATTCAATTGTTTAATGATTAATTAAATTATTATTTTTATAAAGTTTGATTGTTAAATCAAATGAATAATATAATTAAATTAGGGTTATGCATATAATTAGGATACAATTATTTAGGATTATTCCCTCGATTATTTTCCCCGACTATTCGACTTAATTATTTAATTAATTTAAATGGTTAAAAATCACAAAAACCCTAGAAAGGTTATATGTATTAGGATTTGCCCAAATCCCACTGCCCATTTGGGCGAAACATTAACCTTCGAATAATTCTCTCCTCGACCCGACTAAAGCTATTAGTCGCATTAGACGAGAGATAAAATAATAAAAACAATAAACTCTAACTTCCTCTTTAACGGATAAATGGCGGATGAATATCTATTTCATCCCGCCTTCGAATTAGTCGACTCTCTATGTCGTACTGATCAAATATCTGAATAAAGCAGTAAAATAATTTAATTAATACTTTATTTAAATTCTCTCCTCGACCCGACAAAGGAAACTCATGAAGTTCCGATACGACGAAAACCCACCGCTAACAATTTATTCCCGCCGGGTTTGACATGTCCAAAGAAAATTCGAGGTTGCCCTCACTTCTACAAGTTTAAGAATCTAAGGAGTGAAACAAGGTCAGTGGATCTACAAAGGAGATTATCCCTAGGATCAATAGGTGTTTACCGTGCTCACAATTTCAACCCTTACGACCGCTAAGTGTTACTCAAGATAAAAGTTGTACCTTCGGATTAGTAATTCTAATGGGACAACCATGAAGGTTTTGGAGTCAATTCATTCACTCACTACCATGACTTTCCAGTCACACACTTCTATTTTTAGGGTTATTAACAAACTTGAGGGAGAATGACGAATACAAATAACTAAGTCCAGCTAAACATATGCTTTCAAGGTAAGACCGAGCCGAGGATATACAGAACGCCGAAGTAATCTCGTTTTCACAAAATTGATCTCGACGAAGTCAATATATGTCGGGAAATACAGTGACATCAGTTTACCTATAAACATTTGACATAAATATACAAATGACATAGTTCACCATAAAAAGATACTGGTCATTTTAGAAAACCTTATGACCACCTAATCTCAGTGTTTAACTTTTGAGCACACATAACTGCTAATGCCCGGGTAACAAACAAGAAAGTTTAGATTTTGGAAAGGTAATGAGTTCTACCCAGCAATTATAAGAACCTTGTTTTAAACATGTATTTTAAGTACACTAGAACTATAAATTGGAAGAAGTTAGAAACTCAATACTTATATGGACTGACGTGGCAGATATATCAATGAATAATAAATCCTAAAGCACAATAATTCTCCATTTGCGAATCGAAAGAAAAGAGAAGGAAGCTTATCGAATCATGAGTTAACTTTGTGCTACCTCGATTATGCAATATAGAATTAACACCAGATCATATAAATAAACAAATCATGAGTTGAGTTTCATGGCATTGGTTCATCAAACGGGGTTTTCATGCTATAGTAATTCTATATGTTTTTCTATTATGTATTGATACCGGTAACTTTATCTTATCGACACCACCATGCAATGAAGTTAATGTCACGAATACATTTAGAAAAAGGAGAGTTATGAATTCATCGAAGGTGAATGATAATTAATTTACATACCACATCAGTGATAACCATAACCGTTAGCGTTGTAATTAAATAATAGCTTAACATGTTTGGTCAATAGAATGTGCAAAAGATACCTATCTTTTAATGGCGGTGTTGTCAGTACGATCCGACAATTAGAGCAACATTTTGAAGCCGATCTGACTGATGTCTTTCCGAGCTCCAAATTTGTTTCCTTTTGAACCCTCGAGGAACGATCATGACTTTCACTTTGACATTTCATCGAACGCGTTGTGTGCCGAGCTTCTGCCCCCTAACTTCCCAAATTAAACAATTAATAAACACAAACAACAAATAAACTACAAATCAAAACAATAAACACGAACACAAAAAAGTAAGTGGAAACTCACGAAGCAATCAACATTGAAGAAACACCAAGCAATTGCAACTCCCGTCTACTTAAATCATTCAAAGATAGAAACCTATTTGTGTAAGAAACAGAAGCAGAGCAATAAAGTGTATCAGAAGCAAGCTTGTATTATTCAGCAACTTCAACTAACCTATTCACAAGAACACTCCTTATAGCGAAAACCAAAACCCTAATGCAATTTTAATTTTCATTAACAATTACCTCCAAATTACGAAGATAATCGTGATTATGTAACATAGGGTTCACATAACTGAGGATCTTCCAACTTCTTTGGTACCAAGATTTTGCGAAGTTTCTCTTATTCTTCTCCTGCTTGTGACTGGTTGTATCGGAAAACAACGTCGTTGGTTATGTCACCGAGAGCAACACACTCTCTTTTTCATTGTTCACAGTGCAACTACTTCCTTTTTTTTCTTTGCTTCATGTTGAGGGCGGCGCGTGGAGTTATCGATCAGAGATGTATGAACTAGGACGATCGGAGTCAGAAGACAATGAGATCAATCAAATTCGGAGGAAAACGGTGGCAATCGGAGACGGAGGCGTATAGGTCGGTCGGAGACGGAGGCGGATAGGTCAGTCGGAGACGGAGGCGGATAGGTCAGTCGGAGACGGAGAACAAGACGAATATGGGTGAGTGTGAGAGTGACACAGTATCTGAGAGTGAACACCAGTAAATAGAAAATATTAAATAAAAAATAAATATATACTAAACATTAGTTAATTATTCGTAATTTGATTATATGGTTGTGATATAGATTGGAATTAGCTACAAAATTATTTTGTAGTAAAATTATGGTAGTTAATCTTGCATTTTCTTGTTGTGTATAAAGATTTTTTGAAGTTAATCTAATTTTCGAAGACTACACTCTTTCTCTCTTGACATAAACAATGGGTACACTCTTCAACTTCAACAAATATAAGTAATGAAATCAAATCAAATAAGAAGTGCAAAATGGAGAAATGAAGTTAGGGGATTGTAGCCAACATGATAAACAGGCACAACCCCAAATGATGGAATCAAATACTTGATTGTTTTTAGATTAACTTGAGTTTTTAAATGGTCATAATTCATAAATAATACAGACCCAAATTATTTGATATTTTTCTCCCTATAAATATTGCAAGATAGAGTATTTGTTTAGGTGACACCTTTCATACCTTAAACTTTAGCAACATTCAATTATTTAAAGCCACTCTTTTTTTTTATAATAAATTATTTTTAAATAATTAAAATTTTGGATTGCCTTTATCTCATGGAATCTCCCATGAGTTTCTTTAATAAAAAAATATTATTATAAAAGAAAAAAGGATACAAATTTAATATGATTGATCAGACCAAACAAAAAAGGAAAAATAGATATAAAAAAATTGTAATTAATATATAGACAATTCAAAGAATTACATAAATTTACGATATTTTGATTGGTGTTATGTAATCTAAATCTTTTTGACATGTTTTTTCCGTTGTGAATTTTCTTTTTCATCGGTGTTATTTATATGTTTAATGTATGTAGCGTCTTTACTCTTCCAATGCTTTAAAACTTTTCTATCATGAAAAAAATTTAAATATGATACATAAGGGTATTATGAGGCTTTTAACTATACTATCCGATAAAATGACATAAGAGATATTAATAAATAATTGTACTATATGATAAAATGACATAAGAGATATTAATACATAATTATTTTATTTTAAATTAAAATAAATTATAAAGGATATAAGTGAATTTTTGTTAAAAATATAAGGATAAAAAAGGGAAAAATAATAACACCTGATGTTCCTAGGCGTCCACCTAGACTAGCATATGAGGAGCTCTTAGAGAACCAGCAGGCCGAGGATGACCAAACCACTGATCTCTTGTCGATTTGTCAGCGGATACACTTGATAGGGCAGGATGCATTGGAGAGAGGGATTATTGAGCAGGGCGGTCCTGAGGTGGCTGCCATAATGCAGAGGATGGTTGGTGAGGCGTCCGGTGCGACGGCGTATAGCAGGCAGAGGAGGTCGCAAGGTGTTTGCATTAGGCATACTCAGTAGTAGATGTCTATTTGTGTTTTATTCATGACTTTTTATCCAGTGTTGTAATATTTTTACATTGGCACTTATCTGAACAACTACTTCCATATTATAGTATCGAATTTTTTAATCTATATTTGCTTTTATTTTTATTTGCGTTACATTTTATCGGATAGTAGGAGGTTTTAATTTTATTTCTACTATGTTGTTGTTTTGGAAACACTACGCCGTACAAGGGCTTCTAGAGCGCTTTTTTTGGGCTTTTAGAGCGCTTAAAAGCGCTGCCAAAGCTACCGCTGCCGTAGGTAACGACAGCGCTTTTGAAACTCCAAAAGCGCTCTCGTAGCCCCCCTATAGCAACACTTTTTTCCAGAAAAGCGCTCTCGTATCCCCCCTATAGCAATGCTTTTTCCAGAAAAGCGTTCTCGTAGCCTCCCTATAGCAGTGCTTTTTCTAGAAAAGCGCTCTCGTAGCCTCCCCTATAGCAGCGCTTTTATCCAGAAAAGCGCTCTCGTAGCCCCCCTATAGCAGCGCTTTTTCCAGAAGCGCTTTCGTAGGTTGCGCTTTTTTTTATCTTTTATGTTTTTTTATCTTAGGCAGCGCTTTTAGTTATAAAGCGCTTTCGTAGGTAGCCCTTTAAGAGCGTTTTTGAAAGCGTTGTCGTTGCTAAACACAGTATTTTAAAGTGCAACCTGTAATTTAAGCCTTCCCAGTTCGACCTGTAATTTATATTTATTTTCAACCTGTAATATTTTCGACCTGTAATATATTTTCAACCTGTAATATTTTCAACCTATATTTATTTTCGACCTGTAATATATTTTCAACCTGTAATATTTTCAACCATAGGTAGGACAATATATACTAATATAATACCATTATAATCCAAAATAATATATATACACCATTATAGTTCAATTCACATGTAACTAACTCATCTCAAACAAACTAAATGAGATACATATAACTAACTCATCTCTAACAATAACTAAATCTGAATATAAGCCCGAAATGTAAAAAATCCGACGAACGCACGGTCCTGGTCCTGCAAAGTATGAACAGAACAACACAGTCAATTAAAGGCTCCAACATCTATACTTCAAATTTTCCAAGAAAACAAATTGTCATTCAGTAACATCAACAATGTTATTAGCAACAATTTCATGTGATTTACAACTCAATCCACCAATGTAATGTGTCATCAATCCAGTCTCAAATCAAACTATCAGCACCACTTAACAACAACAAAAACAAACTTGATTCATATAACAACGTCATCATCGTCAACTAATATTAAGCAAAATGAACCAACATCCACCAAAGAAACTCAAACACAAAGTCATTATCAAAATAATGTATTCATAAAACTTTTCACACAATAATGTATTCACACCTATATGAATAGTTGTTGAATATAAATTGACACAATTCCTCTTTGATTTCTTCCAACTTAAGTCTCGTGTAAGAAGCAACATAAAAGTCATCAAAGTACTACATAACAAAAACATAATATGAATAATTTAGTTAAATGTAATAAATTATAAGAAATTATCTTAAGTTATAAATCCATACCGTGATTGGAATCTCTAATTGATTCGTTTGAAGGATTTCTTTCAAAAACCTCAAAACAAAGTATCCACAATCATGACTATTTCGCTGTTGCGGACACTACATAAAAAAACAAATAAGATTTTATTGTTGTCTTGTTTTATCAAGTAGCATAACTATTATAAGCAAAATTATGAAAATTAATGTACCTGCACTTTGATCCAAGTAATGTTGTTTGATTTAGTCTGGGATACATGTGCGTCTCTTTGACTTCGGAACACTTGTATTGATCTAACAAAAATATAAAAGCATATATTTAGATCAATCTCACAAATAATTAAATATATAAATATACACGAATATTTAGAACGATCCCACTTACGTATCAATCATTTACTTCATAGCCGAATAATTGGTCCACACACCATCTACCAAATTCAGAAAATATACCACTTCTCTTATAGGGTTGATAGCAAGCAACAACCAGTGTGCTCTATAAATTAAAACAAAAGTTTATATGAAAATTTTACTAGGCAAAAGAAACAAAGATTAGATGAACCAAGAATGAGAAACTAACCCTACTGGTCGGGTATTATACGCCCAAAGAAACAGACTTTCTGTATTGCCGGTAGTCAGGAATCTATCGACTAAGCGCTGTCTAACTGATTCCGGTTCCGTAGCAATTGTCTGTCTATTGCAATGGGCGGACGACACGAAATGGAATCTGTTTGACAATTCAGTCCCGCGCAACACTTTGTCATACAACAACCTTAAATAAAAACATAATAAACATTAGATTATTTTCATTGAAATGTGTAAATAAATTGTTCAACTAATTAAATAATATATTCATCGGATTACCGGATGTATGAGTGAACATTACCGACGCCTAGTTGGTCATGCGAAAAAATCTCATGCATGTCATCTAGTGCAATATTTTCGAGGAATTCAATACCAAAGACAGCTTCATCCATATTAATTTCACGGAAAGCACCTGTTGTCAAATCTGACATATCGAGGCAAGTGTTCCGAGCGTCTGCCGGTATCGAGGCACAAAAGCACCACCTCTTTTTGCCCCTGGCTTTGGAGGCCCCTTTTCCTTGGGTGGTACGCTACGAACTTGCTGCGTCACTTGTTGTTACCCCCGAGCAGATACCTAAAAATCATATAACTTAGGTAAATTATAAAATCATGCAGTTTTAGATTCAGATTATATATTAACACTTTAAATGTACCTCTTTTAGTGATGCAACAGACTTGTCCTCCTGCAAAATCCCTTTATCCTTAATTGCGGGTTTTGTAAGAGCAGTCTAAAATTAAAATGTAAAAAATAATTAACGTAACGGTTCAGAATTGACATTCGAAAACTAAATGATTCATCATGGTTTTCAACATACCTCATCACCAATGATAATGAGCTCCGAGGGCCATGCAACAAATGACCCTATTGCATCTCGCAGCAATGTTATCTCTGAGACGGCGAACCAGAGGCGGAGGGAGAACGATTTAGAAATCGAGAGTAGAATGAGGATGGAGAACGTGGTTGAGAGACGGTCGTAGCTGCAACTGAAGATGAAGGTCGTGGCGGAGGGACGGTCGGAGTAACTGTAGATGAAGGTGGTTAGGGTTTCAGACGCGAGGAGAAGAAGAGAGAATGAGAAATTAATTAGGGCAAAACGTGTTTTTGTGTTAATTAGTTTAATTAATTTAATTTTAAAATAGCTACGAGAGCGCTTTTGAAAAGCGCTTTAGTAGCACCCCCTATACCAGCACTTTTTTAGAAAAAAAACGCTTTCGTAGCCTACCCCTATAGCAGCGCTTTCGTAGCCCACCCTATGCCAGCGCTTCTATAAAGCGCTTTCATAGCCCAGCCTATACCAGCGCTTTTGAAAAGCGCTTTCGTAGCCCAGCCTATACCAGCGCTTTTGAAAAGCGCTTTCGTAGCCCAGCCTATACCAGCGCTTTTGAAAAGCGCTTTCGTAGGACCCCCATATATCAGCGCTTTTTCCCCTTGTTTTATAGTTGTCTTTAGTGAAAGCTATAGCAGCGTGTCATACCCCAAAATTTGCCCGGTCAACTCATGTCTTTTAATTCATCAAGGATCAAAATTAAGAATCATGGGGTTTGACATTCCTATTGTCAAACCTGCATTCTTATAAGATATCCTGAGTCAAAATGGGGGTTAAAATCAGAAAGTGCTTGAGCTCAGTCATCTAGCTCATCTATTCCGTCTTCTTGAGGTTTTTTTAGTCCTTTCTCACAAATTATTCACATGGTTTATTATTTATAATTAGTTTAATCATTTTATTATTATAACTAACTATTATTAATTAGTGGTGGTTTTAATAATATTATTATTAAGATTATTATAATTATTTTTAACTATTATTGTTATAATATACCATGGATTAATGGGGTAGTAATTTATTTGGGCTAAAAGAAAAAAGATCAATTGGACAATGGGCCCATTAGAAAAAACCTAAATTGACCAATATAAAAAAGAATTATTTGGTGCACAAGGGGGGATTGGCCGAAAAAAGTGGCTAGCAGAGGCAGACAAAAAAAACGTAAAACAAAGGGAAGGAGGAGAAGAACGTTTTTGACTCAAGTTCTCTTTTTTCCGAATCCAAGCATACACCCATCATAAATTGAATTTGGATATATATTGGTGTTTATAATCTTGTTTAGAATCTTTTTGGGCCATTCAATTGAATTTTTGTTGCAGGTTTCAAGAATCACCATTGTTAGATCTTGAAGCTCCATATTTGGGGTCTCTTGATACAAGCAAAATTAATATAAACCGATAATACCATTGGATTCGGAAGGCCATTGTTAGTCAATCCATGACCTTATAATTTATTTATTTGTTGTGTTGCTTGGATTCACGTTTACAGGGATGGCCATGTTGTGTGCATAAGCGTTGAAACGAGGAAGGAGAACCCCCCAGCAGCGCAAGTTTTCTTTTATATAACGCTTCAAATTCGTATAATAACAGACGAACGTATGTTAATGACAGAATTCAGAAGTGGCGTGTTGGCAAAGAGGTTGACTGGCGAGGGAGGAAACTGGGGTTCGAACCCCACACGCGACATATTATTTTTGATAATTTGGATGTTTCAATATGCTCACGGATCCCATACGGTTGGCCAGGGCGCGCGTATCATGGTCCTTCACGCATCAGCTGTCAGATCATCTGCCATATGGATCCAACGCATCAGAGATGAAGGTGCAGCATGGGATCTCTAAGGTTGCATACACAGGATCCTTCTCCAGGTTTTCTTAATTATTTAAATTATTCAATTGTTTAATGATTAATTAAATTATTATTTTTATAAAGTTTGATTGTTAAATCAAATGAATAATATAATTAAATTAGGGTTATGCATATAATTAGGATACAATTATTTAGGATTATTCCCTCGATTATTTTCCCCGACTATTCGACTTAATTATTTAATTAATTTAAATGGTTAAAAATCACAAAAACCCTAGAAAGGTTATATGTATTAGGATTTGCCCAAATCCCACTGCCCATTTGGGCGAAACATTAACCTTCGAATAATTCTCTCCTCGACCCGACTAAAGCTATTAGTCGCATTAGACGAGAGATAAAATAATAAAAACAATAAACTCTAACTTCCTCTTTAACGGATAAATGGCGGATGAATATCTATTTCATCCCGCCTTCGAATTAGTCGACTCTCTATGTCGTACTGATCAAATATCTGAATAAAGCAGTAAAATAATTTAATTAATACTTTATTTAAATTCTCTCCTCGACCCGACAAAGGAAACTCATGAAGTTCCGATACGACGAAAACCCACCGCTAACAATTTATTCCCGCCGGGTTTGACATGTCCAAAGAAAATTCGAGGTTGCCCTCACTTCTACAAGTTTAAGAATCTAAGGAGTGAAACAAGGTCAGTGGATCTACAAAGGAGATTATCCCTAGGATCAATAGGTGTTTACCGTGCTCACAATTTCAACCCTTACGACCGCTAAGTGTTACTCAAGATAAAAGTTGTACCTTCGGATTAGTAATTCTAATGGGACAACCATGAAGGTTTTGGAGTCAATTCATTCACTCACTACCATGACTTTCCAGTCACACACTTCTATTTTTAGGGTTATTAACAAACTTGAGGGAGAATGACGAATACAAATAACTAAGTCCAGCTAAACATATGCTTTCAAGGTAAGACCGAGCCGAGGATATACAGAACGCCGAAGTAATCTCGTTTTCACAAAATTGATCTCGACGAAGTCAATATATGTCGGGAAATACAGTGACATCAGTTTACCTATAAACATTTGACATAAATATACAAATGACATAGTTCACCATAAAAAGATACTGGTCATTTTAGAAAACCTTATGACCACCTAATCTCAGTGTTTAACTTTTGAGCACACATAACTGCTAATGCCCGGGTAACAAACAAGAAAGTTTAGATTTTGGGAAGGTAATGAGTTCTACCCAGCAATTATAAGAACCTTGTTTTAAACATGTATTTTAAGTACACTAGAACTATAAATTGGAAGAAGTTAGAAACTCAATACTTATATGGACTGACGTGGCAGATATATCAATGAATAATAAATCCTAAAGCACAATAATTCTCCATTTGCGAATCGAAAGAAAAGAGAAGGAAGCTTATCGAATCATGAGTTAACTTTGTGCTACCTCGATTATGCAATATAGAATTAACACCAGATCATATAAATAAACAAATCATGAGTTGAGTTTCATGGCATTGGTTCATCAAACGGGGTTTTCATGCTATAGTAATTCTATATGTTTTTCTATTATGTATTGATACCGGTAACTTTATCTTATCGACACCACCATGCAATGAAGTTAATGTCACGAATACATTTAGAAAAAGGAGAGTTATGAATTCATCGAAGGTGAATGATAATTAATTTACATACCACATCAGTGATAACCATAACCGTTAGCGTTGTAATTAAATAATAGCTTAACATGTTTGGTCAATAGAATGTGCAAAAGATACCTATCTTTTAATGGCGGTGTTGTCAGTACGATCCGACAATTAGAGCAACATTTTGAAGCCGATCTGACTGATGTCTTTCCGAGCTCCAAATTTGTTTCCTTTTGAACCCTCGAGGAACGATCATGACTTTCACTTTGACATTTCATCGAACGCGTTGTGTGCCGAGCTTCTGCCCCCTAACTTCCCAAATTAAACAATTAATAAACACAAACAACAAATAAACTACAAATCAAAACAATAAACACGAACACAAAAAAGTAAGTGGAAACTCACGAAGCAATCAACATTGAAGAAACACCAAGCAATTGCAACTCCCGTCTACTTAAATCATTCAAAGATAGAAACCTATTTGTGTAAGAAACAGAAGCAGAGCAATAAAGTGTATCAGAAGCAAGCTTGTATTATTCAGCAACTTCAACTAACCTATTCACAAGAACACTCCTTATAGCGAAAACCAAAACCCTAATGCAATTTTAATTTTCATTAACAATTACCTCCAAATTACGAAGATAATCGTGATTATGTAACATAGGGTTCACATAACTGAGGATCTTCCAACTTCTTTGGTACCAAGATTTTGCGAAGTTTCTCTTATTCTTCTCCTGCTTGTGACTGGTTGTATCGGAAAACAACGTCGTTGGTTATGTCACCGAGAGCAACACACTCTCTTTTTCATTGTTCACAGTGCAACTACTTCCTTTTTTTTCTTTGCTTCATGTTGAGGGCGGCGCGTGGAGTTATCGATCAGAGATGTATGAACTAGGACGATCGGAGTCAGAAGACAATGAGATCAATCAAATTCGGAGGAAAACGGTGGCAATCGGAGACGGAGGCGTATAGGTCGGTCGGAGACGGAGGCGGATAGGTCAGTCGGAGACGGAGGCGGATAGGTCAGTCGGAGACGGAGAACAAGACGAATATGGGTGAGTGTGAGAGTGACACAGTATCTGAGAGTGAACACCAGTAAATAGAAAATATTAAATAAAAAATAAATATATACTAAACATTAGTTAATTATTCGTAATTTGATTATATGGTTGTGATATAGATTGGAATTAGCTACAAAATTATTTTGTAGTAAAATTATGGTAGTTAATCTTGCATTTTCTTGTTGTGTATAAAGATTTTTTGAAGTTAATCTAATTTTCGAAGACTACACTCTTTCTCTCTTGACATAAACAATGGGTACACTCTTCAACTTCAACAAATATAAGTAATGAAATCAAATCAAATAAGAAGTGCAAAATGGAGAAATGAAGTTAGGGGATTGTAGCCAACATGATAAACAGGCACAACCCCAAATGATGGAATCAAATACTTGATTGTTTTTAGATTAACTTGAGTTTTTAAATGGTCATAATTCATAAATAATACAGACCCAAATTATTTGATATTTTTCTCCCTATAAATATTGCAAGATAGAGTATTTGTTTAGGTGACACCTTTCATACCTTAAACTTTAGCAACATTCAATTATTTAAAGCCACTCTTTTTTTTTTATAATAAATTATTTTTAAATAATTAAAATTTTGGATTGCCTTTATCTCATGGAATCTCCCATGAGTTTCTTTAATAAAAAAATATTATTATAAAAGAAAAAAGGATACAAATTTAATATGATTGATCAGACCAAACAAAAAAGGAAAAATAGATATAAAAAAATTGTAATTAATATATAGACAATTCAAAGAATTACATAAATTTACGATATTTTGATTGGTGTTATGTAATCTAAATCTTTTTGACATGTTTTTTCCGTTGTGAATTTTCTTTTTCATCAGTGTTATTTATATGTTTAATGTATGTAGCGTCTTTACTCTTCCAATGCTTTAAAACTTTTCTATCATGAAAAAAATTTAAATATGATACATAAGGGTATTATGAGGCTTTTAACTATACTATCCGATAAAATGACATAAGAGATATTAATAAATAATTGTACTATATGATAAAATGACATAAGAGATATTAATACATAATTATTTTATTTTAAATTAAAATAAATTATAAAGGATATAAGTGAATTTTTGTTAAAAATATAAGGATAAAAAAGGGAAAAATAATAACACCTGATGTTCCTAGGCGTCCACCTAGACTAGCATATGAGGAGCTCTTAGAGAACCAGCAGGCCGAGGATGACCAAACCACTGATCTCTTGTCGATTTGTCAGCGGATACACTTGATAGGGCAGGATGCATTGGAGAGAGGGATTATTGAGCAGGGCGGTCCTGAGGTGGCTGCCATAATGCAGAGGATGGTTGGTGAGGCGTCCGGTGCGACGGCGTATAGCAGGCAGAGGAGGTCGCAAGGTGTTTGCATTAGGCATACTCAGTAGTAGATGTCTATTTGTGTTTTATTCATGACTTTTTATCCAGTGTTGTAATATTTTTACATTGGCACTTATCTGAACAACTACTTCCATATTATAGTATCGAATTTTTTAATCTATATTTGCTTTTATTTTTATTTGCGTTACATTTTATCGGATAGTAGGAGGTTTTAATTTTATTTCTACTATGTTGTTGTTTTGGAAACACTACGCCGTACAAGGGCTTCTAGAGCGCTTTTTTTGGGCTTTTAGAGCGCTTAAAAGCGCTGCCAAAGCTACCGCTGCCGTAGGTAACGACAGCGCTTTTGAAACTCCAAAAGCGCTCTCGTAGCCCCCCTATAGCAACACTTTTTTCCAGAAAAGCGCTCTCGTATCCCCCCTATAGCAATGCTTTTTCCAGAAAAGCGTTCTCGTAGCCTCCCTATAGCAGTGCTTTTTCTAGAAAAGCGCTCTCGTAGCCTCCCCTATAGCAGCGCTTTTATCCAGAAAAGCGCTCTCGTAGCCCCCCTATAGCAGCGCTTTTTCCAGAAGCGCTTTCGTAGGTTGCGCTTTTTTTTATCTTTTATGTTTTTTTATCTTAGGCAGCGCTTTTAGTTATAAAGCGCTTTCGTAGGTAGCCCTTTAAGAGCGTTTTTGAAAGCGTTGTCGTTGCTAAACACAGTATTTTAAAGTGCAACCTGTAATTTAAGCCTTCCCAGTTCGACCTGTAATTTATATTTATTTTCAACCTGTAATATTTTCGACCTGTAATATATTTTCAACCTGTAATATTTTCAACCTATATTTATTTTCGACCTGTAATATATTTTCAACCTGTAATATTTTCAACCATAGGTAGGACAATATATACTAATATAATACCATTATAATCCAAAATAATATATACACCATTATAGTTCAATTCACATGTAACTAACTCATCTCAAACAAACTAAATGAGATACATATAACTAACTCATCTCTAACAATAACTAAATCTGAATATAAGCCCGAAATGTAAAAAATCCGACGAACGCACGGTCCTGGTCCTGCAAAGTATGAACAGAACAACACAGTCAATTAAAGGCTCCAACATCTATACTTCAAATTTTCCAAGAAAACAAATTGTCATTCAGTAACATCAACAATGTTATTAGCAACAATTTCATGTGATTTACAACTCAATCCACCAATGTAATGTGTCATCAATCCAGTCTCAAATCAAACTATCAGCACCACTTAACAACAACAAAAACAAACTTGATTCATATAACAACGTCATCATCGTCAACTAATATTAAGCAAAATGAACCAACATCCACCAAAGAAACTCAAACACAAAGTCATTATCAAAATAATGTATTCATAAAACTTTTCACACAATAATGTATTCACACCTATATGAATAGTTGTTGAATATAAATTGACACAATTCCTCTTTGATTTCTTCCAACTTAAGTCTCGTGTAAGAAGCAACATAAAAGTCATCAAAGTACTACATAACAAAAACATAATATGAATGATTTAGTTAAATGTAATAAATTATAAGAAATTATCTTAAGTTATAAATCCATACCGTGATTGGAATCTCTAATTGATTCGTTTGAAGGATTTCTTTCAAAAACCTCAAAACAAAGTATCCACAATCATGACTATTTCGCTGTTGCGGACACTACATAAAAAAACAAATAAGATTTTATTGTTGTCTTGTTTTATCAAGTAGCATAACTATTATAAGCAAAATTATGAAAATTAATGTACCTGCACTTTGATCCAAGTAATGTTGTTTGATTTAGTCTGGGATACATGTGCGTCTCTTTGACTTCGGAACACTTGTATTGATCTAACAAAAATATAAAAGCATATATTTAGATCAATCTCACAAATAATTAAATATATAAATATACACGAATATTTAGAACGATCCCACTTACGTATCAATCATTTACTTCATAGCCGAATAATTGGTCCACACACCATCTACCAAATTCAGAAAATATACCACTTCTCTTATAGGGTTGATAGCAAGCAACAACCAGTGTGCTCTATAAATTAAAACAAAAGTTTATATGAAAATTTTACTAGGCAAAAGAAACAAAGATTAGATGAACCAAGAATGAGAAACTAACCCTACTGGTCGGGTATTATACGCCCAAAGAAACAGACTTTCTGTATTGCCGGTAGTCAGGAATCTATCGACTAAGCGCTGTCTAACTGATTCCGGTTCCGTAGCAATTGTCTGTCTATTGCAATGGGCGGACGACACGAAATGGAATCTGTTTGACAATTCAGTCCCGCGCAACACTTTGTCATACAACAACCTTAAATAAAAACATAATAAACATTAGATTATTTTCATTGAAATGTGTAAATAAATTGTTCAACTAATTAAATAATATATTCATCGGATTACCGGATGTATGAGTGAACATTACCGACGCCTAGTTGGTCATGCGAAAAAATCTCATGCATGTCATCTAGTGCAATATTTTCGAGGAATTCAATACCAAAGACAGCTTCATCCATATTAATTTCACGGAAAGCACCTGTTGTCAAATCTGACATATCAAGGCAAGTGTTCCGAGCGTCTGCCGGTATCGAGGCACAAAAGCACCACCTCTTTTTGCCCCTGGCTTTGGAGGCCCCTTTTCCTTGGGTGGTACGCTACGAACTTGCTGCGTCACTTGTTGTTACCCCCGAGCAGATACCTAAAAATCATATAACTTAGGTAAATTATAAAATCATGCAGTTTTAGATTCAGATTATATATTAACACTTTAAATGTACCTCTTTTAGTGATGCAACAGACTTGTCCTCCTGCAAAATCCCTTTATCCTTAATTGCGGGTTTTGTAAGAGCAGTCTAAAATTAAAATGTAAAAAATAATTAACGTAACGGTTCAGAATTGACATTCGAAAACTAAATGATTCATCATGGTTTTCAACATACCTCATCACCAATGATAATGAGCTCCGAGGGCCATGCAACAAATGACCCTATTGCATCTCGCAGCAATGTTATCTCTGAGACGGCGAACCAGAGGCGGAGGGAGAACGATTTAGAAATCGAGAGTAGAATGAGGATGGAGAACGTGGTGGAGAGACGGTCGTAGCTGCAACTGAAGATGAAGGTCGTGGCGGAGGGACGGTCGGAGTAACTGTAGATGAAGGTGGTTAGGGTTTCAGACGCGAGGAGAAGAAGAGAGAATGAGAAATTAATTAGGGCAAAACGTGTTTTTGTGTTAATTAGTTTAATTAATTTAATTTTAAAATAGCTACGAGAGCGCTTTTGAAAAGCGCTTTAGTAGCACCCCCTATACCAGCACTTTTTTAGAAAAAAAACGCTTTCGTAGCCTACCCCTATAGCAGCGCTTTCGTAGCCCACCCTATGCCAGCGCTTCTATAAAGCGCTTTCATAGCCCAGCCTATACCAGCGCTTTTGAAAAGCGCTTTCGTAGCCCAGCCTATACCAGCGCTTTTGAAAAGCGCTTTCGTAGGACCCCCATATATCAGCGCTTTTTCCCCTTGTTTTATAGTTGTCTTTAGTGAAAGCTATAGCAGCGTGTCATACCCCAAAATTTGCCCGGTCAACTCATGTCTTTTAATTCATCAAGGATCAAAATTAAGAATCATGGGGTTTGACATTCCTATTGTCAAACCTGCATTCTTATAAGATATCCTGAGTCAAAATGGGGGTTAAAATCAGAAAGTGCTTGAGCTCAGTCATCTAGCTCATCTATTCCGTCTTCTTGAGGTTTTTTTAGTCCTTTCTCACAAATTATTCACATGGTTTATTATTTATAATTAGTTTAATCATTTTATTATTATAACTAACTATTATTAATTAGTGGTGGTTTTAATAATATTATTATTAAGATTATTATAATTATGTTTAACTATTATTGTTATAATATACCATGGATTAATGGGGTAGTAATTTATTTGGGCTAAAAGAAAAAAGATCAATTGGACAATGGGCCCATTAGAAAAAACCTAAATTGACCAATATAAAAAAGAATTATTTGGTGCACAAGGGGGGATTGGCCGAAAAAAGTGGCTAGCAGAGGCAGACAAAAAAAACGTAAAACAAAGGGAAGGAGGAGAAGAACGTTTTTGACTCAAGTTCTCTTTTTTCCGAATCCAAGCATACACCCATCATAAATTGAATTTGGATATATATTGGTGTTTATAATCTTGTTTAGAATCTTTTTGGGCCATTCAATTGAATTTTTGTTGCAGGTTTCAAGAATCACCATTGTTAGATCTTGAAGCTCCATATTTGGGGTCTCTTGATACAAGCAAAATTAATATAAACCGATAATACCATTGGATTCGGAAGGCCATTGTTAGTCAATCCATGACCTTATAATTTATTTATTTGTTGTGTTGCTTGGATTCACGTTTACAGGGATGGCCATGTTGTGTGCATAAGCGTTGAAACGAGGAAGGAGAACCCCCCAGCAGCGCAAGTTTTCTTTTATATAACGCTTCAAATTCGTATAATAACAGACGAACGTATGTTAATGACAGAATTCAGAAGTGGCGTGTTGGCAAAGAGGTTGACTGGCGAGGGAGGAAACTGGGGTTCGAACCCCACACGCGACATATTATTTTTGATAATTTGGATGTTTCAATATGCTCACGGATCCCATACGGTTGGCCAGGGTGCGCGTATCATGGTCCTTCACGCATCAGCTGTCAGATCATCTGCCATATGGATCCAACGCATCAGAGATGAAGGTGCAGCATGGGATCTCTAAGGTTGCATACACAGGATCCTTCTCCAGGTTTTCTTAATTATTTAAATTATTCAATTGTTTAATGATTAATTAAATTATTATTTTTATAAAGTTTGATTGTTAAATCAAATGAATAATATAATTAAATTAGGGTTATGCATATAATTAGGATACAATTATTTAGGATTATTCCCTCGATTATTTTCCCCGACTATTCGACTTAATTATTTAATTAATTTAAATGGTTAAAAATCACAAAAACCCTAGAAAGGTTATATGTATTAGGATTTGCCCAAATCCCACTGCCCATTTGGGCGAAACATTAACCTTCGAATAATTCTCTCCTCGACCCGACTAAAGCTATTAGTCGCATTAGACGAGAGATAAAATAATAAAAACAATAAACTCTAACTTCCTCTTTAACGGATAAATGGCGGATGAATATCTATTTCATCCCGCCTTCGAATTAGTCGACTCTCTATGTCGTACTGATCAAATATCTGAATAAAGCAGTAAAATAATTTAATTAATACTTTATTTAAATTCTCTCCTCGACCCGACTAAATCCATTAGTCGCATTAGACGAGAGATAAAAATATACATAAATTAAAATACATTTAATTTGCTGCCCGCGACGATCAATCTATCGATCCGAGTAACCAGCAATGCCCATTAATCCGTTAACTATAATGATCAAACCTATTGATCATTGCAACTAACGGTGTCATATCAAATCAGGGTTGTACGCCCGAAACATCTAAAATACACTAAACCACGATACTACAGGATTTTTATCCTGGGCAACTCAAAATGCCCTTTCAAATCAAATTCAAACTGCGATAGGCTGACCAAAAAGCCTCTGAAAAACCTTCAAATCAAATTTCAGACCTTAAGGGCGTACAACCCGTCCCCCGAACTACGTTGACTCTGATTCTCCATAAGGAGATACGTAGGCACTTGGCAACAAGGCGAGTCCCCCTCCCTAAAATCTCAATTTTCCCCCTATTCAATTCTTTAGCTTTTAAACCTCAATGTTTTAGCCATAAACTTTTACCTTAGATTCAAAGCCAATAGGAAAGGGTTGAGGGTGCCTAACACCTTCCCTCGACCTGATTATAATAACTTACCCTGAATCTCATAACTGCGTAGGGTTTCCTATTCGCCCTTCAGAATAGGTGGCGACTCTAAAAGTCTAATTTTTAGGGCAGGTTGCTACAGCTGGCGACTCTGCTGGGGACTATAGTGATAACAAAACTGTAAATTATTATGCTCCTAGGTTTTGGCAGGGTTTAGGTTTTTGGAAACTTTTAGGTTTTGGCAAACTTTTTTAGGGTTTGGCAAATTTGCCAAAAATAGGGTTTGGTTTCGGATTTGGGTTTTTTATTTTATTTAAATATTTAATTTTTTTAATTAATTATTTATTTATTTATTTACAATTCCCGTTTACAATTATTATTCACAACAATTCAAATGAATATTTTCGACGTTAATATTTATTGTTGTGCTTCTGGAGCTACAAATGACAGGATTTGGGGATCAGGTTCTTATAAATATTTAAATTCAATTTTATTTATTTATTTACGGTTTTTATTTACAGTAATTATTTATAGTAATTTAAATAAATGTTTATTTAAATGATTATTTGTTTTACTGTAAATTTTGGGTATATATAAATTGTTGTTAAACCTAAGCGTGGGAATTATAATAATGACCAGAGGAGAATTACATCGCCTACGAGTCTTATTATAATTCCACTCAGAGTGGGTTGAATATCCGGAAAGGTCTGATACGAGGCTCGACCTTGTTGAGGGCTGGACTTGGTATTTGGCTGATCTCTCTGGGAACCTACCCCTAAAATTCAAACCTCATGGATAAATGAGTTGTTCTAAAATCCAAAGAGACAAAAAGTTCTCGGCGGCTACGAACGACCCCATGGGACCTTCTAGAATATACCAATGGAAGGGTAGGCACCCTAAGCCGCTACGTCGAACCTATGAACCTAGGACTTTTGTGCTTTTGTGCTCTTTATATGTTTGCAATTTATGTACTGCGAATGTCTTGCGTGTTAATTTTGCGGGTACATCTACGCGTTCCCTGGCCTACAGGGACCCTATTTCCAAAACCATGTCCTTCCTACGAAGGACACCTCCATTTACGCACGTCGATTGGCCTCTCGATGGCCATGCGATCCAGTGACTGCTTTGAACAGTCACCATGTGCTTACATCTACGCGTTCCCTAACTTGTAGGGATTATATATCTAAAAAACGCATCCTTCATACGAAGGACATCTTTGTTAGCATACGTCAATTGGCCTCTTGATGGCCATACGACTCAGTGACTATCTTGAACGGTCACCCAGTGCTTACAACTACGTATCCCCTAGCCTGTAGGGATGCTATTTCAAAAAAAAATCGCGTCCTTCCCCGAAGGACAACTTTATTAGCATGCGTTTGATTGGCCTCTCGATGGCTATGAGATCTAATGACTGTCCTAAACGGTCACTCCATGCTTGTTCTCGCGCACCCTCTAACTTGTAGGGTTTTGGATTTTCGTTTGTACATCTCACATCCCTAGCCTGTAGGGATTTTTCTTCGTCCATATCGTCCTTAGATAGGCTGTGTTCCGCATAGAGAACCTTCCCACGAGGGACAAATTCATTGGTACACGTTGATTGGCCTCTCGATGGTCATGAGATTTAGTGACTGTCATTGAACGGTCACTAGCCGCTATCTTCTGCATACTCTCGAATCTAAGGGATTTCCCTTAGCGTGTCATAACATTTATCCTGCAAAGATTCCAAGAGGGTCTAATGTCGCCTCTAAGGCTATCCCTAGGATCATATGTTACACGTCTGCATTGCATACACGGAGTTACAATACAAGGAGTCTCTCGCTTACGCGTGCATTGGTATTTTCATGCATTCATACATTCTCATTTGCATTTCTATCTTCACCCGCATCCACACTTACCACGCTAGCCGGTTTCCCAAAATTCCCAAATAAAAGGATCATAGACTATGGAGAAAGGAGGATAAATTATTGAGAAGGATCTTAGTCTTACTAAGTAAAAAAGGGATGCCTTTCGCCATGCCAGCCGCATGTCCATGCCTTGTCATAACAGGATTATAAAAACAATAAAGGTTGTCATCGAGCAAGGATTAGTTCAACAAAGAGTTCCCTCATAGATACACTCAAGATGTATCTAGTCATAAAGGGGTTCATCTTAGAACATATCAAACTTACAAGGATGCTCTACGATAATCTGGAGGCGAGGGTCAGTCCAACTGGGGCAATACCCTGAGCAAAGATGCATGACTACAATGGAGGGAATGCGGCATATGTCAACCCCACACCAAAGAAAAAAAGGGTCATAGGTGATACTATCCTTAGGGAAAGCAAAAGAGGTTCAGTCAAAGGAAACTCATGAAGTTCCGATACGACGAAAACCCACCGCTAACAATTTATTCCCGCCGGGTTTGACATGTCCAAAGAAAATTCGAGGTTGCCCTCACTTCTACAAGTTTAAGAATCTAAGGAGTGAAACAAGGTCAGTGGATCTACAAAGGAGATTATCCCTAGGATCAATAGGTGTTTACCGTGCTCACAATTTCAACCCTTACGACCGCTAAGTGTTACTCAAGATAAAAGTTGTACCTTCGGATTAGTAATTCTAATGGGACAACCATGAAGGTTTTGGAGTCAATTCATTCACTCACTACCATGACTTTCCAGTCACACACTTCTATTTTTAGGGTTATTAACAAACTTGAGGGAGAATGACGAATACAAATAACTAAGTCCAGCTAAACATATGCTTTCAAGGTAAGACCGAGCCGAGGATATACAGGCATTGCTTCAATTCCCAAACAGTGGAGATATAAGGATGTTAATCCCTCGTTACCCCCTCGAGCCAGGAGTTGGAGTTTGTTTCTACTTTTAAAAAAAAAAACTTTGATTTCAACCAGGGGCAGGGTAGATTTCAATTAATTCAATGGTGTATTTTGGTTGGCAAGAGAATCACTCAATCCAAGCAAAGGATCAAGCAAAGCAAAGGTTCAAGCATATTTTCTTTCTCGCATTCATCAAAGATTGAGGAAGTAATGGAGATGACATTCACAACAATCTTCTTCCTCATTACATTATTCAAGATAGAGGAAATATCAAAGGTGAAGCTTGCGAATCAAAATCAACATAGCAGTCACAACATGCAATATCCAAGAATCAATCTCAAAAGGAGCTTTCAAGAATAAAAAACGGCCGCTAAGTCAAAATGAAAATTCCATAAAAGGAAACAAAAAAGACTTAGGCAAAATTGGGGCATCCCGATGGGTCAAATTCAAAAGAATTAGCTCATGCAAAAATAAGGGATAAAAAACAAAGGCTAAATACAATGGATAATCTGGTGACTGCTAAATCATCAAAGCTTCGCATCCATGCTTGGATCTTCACAATATTTTCATCAATGCTTGGATCTCTACTAAGGCCTCCGCGCAACATCAAAACTGATTCTCTTACAAACAAAGCACATCCATTGGATTAAGCGAATTTTAGGATCTGGAGAACATCAAGGAGAAAGGGGTGGGATAAATAAAATTTTGAGCCTTATATCCATTGTTTCTTAAAACATGAACCAGGCCAAGTTACAACATTTAAAAGTCCTAATTGAGGCAAGGTTAACCACGAAAGCATATTAAGCAGGATTTGTTATACTGACTCCTATGTTTGTTAAAACTATTTCTAACCACTATGCTTCTTCAAGCATTCCTTCCAAAACCATCCAGTCCTAATTCATAACGGACTTCGATTTCAAAACTTGCGTACGCATCGCATTGGAGTTACTTCTCGAAGGATACAACGTCGTCCACAAGTATACACTTAGCATCGAGGAAATCCCGAAATGGGGTAATCAAAGGTGATCATTTCTAATAAAGACCCTGGAGTTGGGGGAACCACATCTAGGGGGTTCTCCTAAACAGGAGCAAAAATTTCAAGGAGCACAGGGGCATACAATCGAACATCCTATTAACTAGGGGCGGTCTTCCTAAGGTTCAATCGACTTGGGGCACATCTCAAAGCAATCTCAAATAGGGGCATGTCAGACATGGGAAGAATTCAAAAGGATAGCACACTAAGGATAGTCCTCCATATCATGGAGATCAGGGGCACACCCTTCAATCTAAACATCGAAGCATATGACAAGGCTATTCCCTGGGGCACTTCCTTCATAAGCGTCTTTCTCCATGAAAATACTGGGGCAATGGACATCAAATCCGCAAGACACACAACAAAAAGAAAATGCGTTCCCGCACCATACAACATTGAACAAATCTTTTTCTCCTAACTACGATCTTCAAAGTTCGAACAAAACAGGTATTGGGAAATCGCGCTAGCATCACACCCCATCTTATCAAACAAACCCGCAACTCCAGCGAACTATATACGCTTTGGTTATTAATAACCTATCATTGGAGCATCATACAAATACATATAAATCATGCATTTACACACATTGGTTGATACATTACACCACACCTTTTCGGGAAATCTTCTTTAAGACAAATTTCTATCTACTCTAAGAGCCTTTACAGGTGGTCTTTTCTAAGACAAATTGCTACCATGTCGAAAAATCACTTCAGATAGTCTTCTTTAAAGACAAACATTCACTTCCATTCCAAAAAGACCTTTTCAGGTAATCTTACAGAAGACATTACTTCGTTCCACTCATTACGTCAACCAAACATACGCATAAGCATAAGCATACATAAACATTACAAAGCCAGCATAAGCATAGTCAGGGTATAAGTGCAAGCATGGAGTAAACAAGCTCAATGGGTTTAAGGAGATAAAATCTCGGGATTGCATCATCATTAGCATACATACATACGCATTAGCATACGCATATCATCTAGTGCATTTACGCATCACAAAAAGCCCAATTTCTATTGGCAGTCCAAACCATCATTAAACCCAGTTCCCGTCTGGTAATCAGTTCCCGTCTCATTATTACATCAAAATTCAAATCATACTACAAAAGCCTAGTTTCCAACCCTCGTGTTGTGATTGGTGTATTTTCTCCGACCCTCGAGTCGTGAGTCTCCGAACAGGTGAATCTTTTCCATGCAGGTAAATTTTTGCTAGAACTATAGCAGGCGATCACTCTTATGCAGGTACGCTTGTCAGAACTATGGCAGGTAATTCCTTTGGTGCAAGTGAAGTGTACGAACTAGGACAAATGATCCTATTGGTGCAGGTGAACTTGCTAGAACTATAGCAAGCAATCCTATTGGGGTCCACAAACTGCGAGTAGCTTACCAGCACTACGGTAAGTGAGAGATATAAACTGCGAGTAGCTTACCAGCACTATGGTAAGTGAGAGATACAAACCGCGAGTAGCTTACCAGCACTATGGTAAGTGAGAGATATAAACTGCGAGTAGCTTACCAGCACTATGGTAAGTGAGAGATACAAACCGCGAGTAGCTTACCAGCACTATGGTAAGTGAGAGATACAAACCGCGAGTAGCTTACCAGCACTATGGTAAGTGAGAGATATAAACTGCGAGTAGCTTGCCAGAACTATGGTAAGTGAGAAATACAAACTGCGAGTAGCTTACCAGCACTATGGTAGGTGAGAGATACAAACTGCGACGTAGCTTACCAGCACTATGGTAGGTGAGAGATACAAACTGCGACGTAGCTTACCAGCACTATGGTAAGTGAGAGATATAAACTGCGAGTAGCTTGCCAGAACTATGGTAAGTGAGAAATACAAACTGCGACGTAGCTTACCAGCACTGTGGTAAGTGAGAGGTTCACAAACTGCGGGTAGCTTACCAGCACTATGGTAAGTGAGAGGTTCACAAACTGCGAGTAGCTTACCAGCACTATGGTAAGTGAGGGGTTCACAAACTGCGGAAGCTTGCTGATCATAGCAAGCCAGTTACACAACCAACAGAAGGTCCTCGCTATTCCTTTTCAGGAACCTTTCCAGGAAGTCTTCTTCAAGACGTATTCCATCCTTTCTAGGAGCTTTTCCAGGCATACAAGATTTTTCAAACGATTCCTCAACTGGGTTTATCGCGTTAGTCCCTCGGCAGTGATATTCTCCAAAACTTCAACAAACAATCAAAGGTGTTATCTTTCTTTTCAGAAATACTAACATACTTCGATTAACGTAACTAACAATCATGCATCATTCAATTAACATACCTCATTCATACATAATGCATATACATACATGGCTTTCATTTATTTTGAGAAGCCCGCTGCATCATACATCACATGCATCATACCATCGCATAAAATTCAGGTTGCCTCTTTAGGCTACGCTACAAAAAAAAATCAATCATCTGGTCCCTTCCAAAAGGCGTGTGCTTCACACTTAGAAGAATGGTATTCACCTTGGGTGGCATCTTTAAGCCCATCTCCCACGGAATTCTTTCCCGACAAAGGCAAATTTCAGGGCATTTCAGTGTTCAATCATCTTCTACCTTCAGATCACGATAAGCAGACGTGCTTATCTGACTCTTCAGGTTTAAGAAGATTGAACAGGGGCAGCTGTCATACCCCAAAATTTGCCCGGTCAACTCATGTCTTTTAATTCATCAAGGATCAAAATTAAGAATCATGGGGTTTGACATTCCTATTGTCAAACCTGCATTCTTATAAGATATCCTGAGTCAAAATGGGGGTTAAAATCAGAAAGTGCTTGAGCTCAGTCATCTAGCTCATCTATTCCGTCTTCTTGAGGTTTTTTTAGTCCTTTCTCACAAATTATTCACATGGTTTATTATTTATAATTAGTTTAATCATTTTATTATTATAACTAACTATTATTAATTAGTGGTGGTTTTAATAATATTATTATTAAGATTATTATAATTATTTTTAACTATTATTGTTATAATATACCATGGATTAATGGGGTAGTAATTTATTTGGGCTAAAAGAAAAAAGATCAATTGGACAATGGGCCCATTAGAAAAAACCTAAATTGACCAATATAAAAAAGAATTATTTGGTGCACAAGGGGGGATTGGCCGAAAAAAGTGGCTAGCAGAGGCAGACAAAAAAAACGTAAAACAAAGGGAAGGAGGAGAAGAACGTTTTTGACTCAAGTTCTCTTTTTTCCGAATCCAAGCATACACCCATCATAAATTGAATTTGGATATATATTGGTGTTTATAATCTTGTTTAGAATCTTTTTGGGCCATTCAATTGAATTTTTGTTGCAGGTTTCAAGAATCACCATTGTTAGATCTTGAAGCTCCATATTTGGGGTCTCTTGATACAAGCAAAATTAATATAAACCGATAATACCATTGGATTCGGAAGGCCATTGTTAGTCAATCCATGACCTTATAATTTATTTATTTGTTGTGTTGCTTGGATTCACGTTTACAGGGATGGCCATGTTGTGTGCATAAGCGTTGAAACGAGGAAGGAGAACCCCCCAGCAGCGCAAGTTTTCTTTTATATAACGCTTCAAATTCGTATAATAACAGACGAACGTATGTTAATGACAGAATTCAGAAGTGGCGTGTTGGCAAAGAGGTTGACTGGCGAGGGAGGAAACTGGGGTTCGAACCCCACACGCGACATATTATTTTTGATAATTTGGATGTTTCAATATGCTCACGGATCCCATACGGTTGGCCAGGGCGCGCGTATCATGGTCCTTCACGCATCAGCTGTCAGATCATCTGCCATATGGATCCAACGCATCAGAGATGAAGGTGCAGCATGGGATCTCTAAGGTTGCATACACAGGATCCTTCTCCAGGTTTTCTTAATTATTTAAATTATTCAATTGTTTAATGATTAATTAAATTATTATTTTTATAAAGTTTGATTGTTAAATCAAATGAATAATATAATTAAATTAGGGTTATGCATATAATTAGGATACAATTATTTAGGATTATTCCCTCGATTATTTTCCCCGACTATTCGACTTAATTATTTAATTAATTTAAATGGTTAAAAATCACAAAAACCCTAGAAAGGTTATATGTATTAGGATTTGCCCAAATCCCACTGCCCATTTGGGCGAAACATTAACCTTCGAATAATTCTCTCCTCGACCCGACTAAAGCTATTAGTCGCATTAGACGAGAGATAAAATAATAAAAACAATAAACTCTAACTTCCTCTTTAACGGATAAATGGCGGATGAATATCTATTTCATCCCGCCTTCGAATTAGTCGACTCTCTATGTCGTACTGATCAAATATCTGAATAAAGCAGTAAAATAATTTAATTAATACTTTATTTAAATTCTCTCCTCGACCCGACTAAATCCATTAGTCGCATTAGACGAGAGATAAAAATATACATAAATTAAAATACATTTAATTTGCTGCCCGCGACGATCAATCTATCGATCCGAGTAACCAGCAATGCCCATTAATCCGTTAACTATAATGATCAAACCTATTGATCATTGCAACTAACGGTGTCATATCAAATCAGGGTTGTACGCCCGAAACA
This sequence comes from Vicia villosa, assembly GCF_029867415.1. Taxonomy (NCBI): domain Eukaryota; kingdom Viridiplantae; phylum Streptophyta; class Magnoliopsida; order Fabales; family Fabaceae; genus Vicia; species Vicia villosa. Next base: position 171,721,601 of record NC_081183.1, on the reverse strand, counting down.
TCTAAAATACACTAAACCACGATACTACAGGATTTTTATCCTGGGCAACTCAAAATGCCCTTTCAAATCAAATTCAAACTGCGATAGGCTGACCAAAAAGCCTCTGAAAAACCTTCAAATCAAATTTCAGACCTTAAGGGCGTACAACCCGTCCCCCGAACTACGTTGACTCTGATTCTCCATAAGGAGATACGTAGGCACTTGGCAACAAGGCGAGTCCCCCTCCCTAAAATCTCAATTTTCCCCCTATTCAATTCTTTAGCTTTTAAACCTCAATGTTTTAGCCATAAACTTTTACCTTAGATTCAAAGCCAATAGGAAAGGGTTGAGGGTGCCTAACACCTTCCCTCGACCTGATTATAATAACTTACCCTGAATCTCATAACTGCGTAGGGTTTCCTATTCGCCCTTCAGAATAGGTGGCGACTCTAAAAGTCTAATTTTTAGGGCAGGTTGCTACACAGCGCTTTCTCTCAAAGCGCTGTCGTAGCTGCGTTGCTAAATGTAAGATTTGGCGTAGTGAAAAAAATGAATCATTGAAAATCTGCATATTTCGGATATGCATACCTGAAACAGCTTCTTGGTGATTTCGAATATGTATATCCGAAATCATTGAAATCTGATTAAGGGTGATTTCGAAGATGCATATCTGAAATCTTTAAAATTAGGATATGGGTGCCTTCAGAGATGCATTTCAAAAGGGCAATTTGGGGTTTTCAGTAGAGATTTTCACCCCATATGGGTGTCTACAGAAATTGTCAAATTTGGTGGCCGAACCGCCCATAAGAATGAGCTTTGTTTAAGATCGATTGAGTTTTGGCAATTATATATATATATATATATATATATATATATATATATATATATATATATATATATATATATATATATATATATATATATATATATATATATATATATATATATATATATATATATATATATATTGCAACTACGTTGAAAGGTAGGTGTTGTCGCCACCCCTGGCGACAACGTGTATTTTTAGTAAAAAATTGGTTATTTGCATAATTATTTTGAAATATTGGTTATTTCTGAAAAAAATTAAAAAATTGGTTATTTAAAAAAAATTCTAATATATATAATCAAGAGAAAATGAGTGATGCACTCACAGTGTAAAATAGTTTTACATTGTCAACCAATCACAACCATGTATCCAATTCCATCACAGTTTTATCATTAAAATATTTTAGTGACATGACAAATTGCTTGTTTTCTATTAGATGACAGTTTCACTGTCAATGTATATCTATTAAACCCTATAATCAATTGTTTTTTAATTTCCATATAATATTCTCAAATTAAATGTGTCAATCATTTGATCTTATAGATAAGAATCGTTATGTTTTTTTATCAATGATAAAACTACAACCACGTTGAAATGAATGCACGTTTAAAATTTAAAAAATTATATATCATGCCATTGATTTTTTACTTTGACCATCATAATATACTAAAATAACACCTTAAATAATGTCTTTCACATATATAATATTTTTGCTTTATGTAATGGTTAAGATAATAACATTTTTAGGCTTGGGCTAATATGCATAAGGAAAATCCTTATGCACCATGCATAAGTCTACATAAACCATTGAATCATATTTTTAATTCAGTATTGAGTATTGAGTATTATGTATTGAGTATTGAGTGGTGAGTATTGAATATTAAGTAATAACAATTGATGTCTAGAATTTGATCCAATGATCCAAGGGTCCATAATAATCTATACACGGTGCATAGATTTTTATCCATGCACGGTAACTGCACCCACATTTTTAATTATATATAGATTGTATAATTTATACATTGTACTTTTATTAAAATTAAATAATACTTTGTCTCAGCTTACCAATTTTTATTAATATTTTATATTTTATATTTTAGATAGACTTTGTCTTTATCTGTTTTGTATTTTATATAGTTTTTTTTTTTCAGTTTCAATATATTTTGTTTCATGAATATAGTTTATATTATAATATAATTTTGTATTAATATATTACATATAAGATGTATTGAATATCATTTAGTTTAATTTATTTTATATAATATATCTTTTAATTATAAGTATATTTTATATTTATGTAGTCTTTACTTAATTTCTTTCATAGAATCCTTAATCATATTTAATTTTAAAAAATTTGGGGTTTTAAGGTATTTACTTTCTGATTATATTTATTTAAAAAATTAAGTTTTCAAAAAACATAATAAATATAAATAATATTTATGTTCAATTAGTATTCGTGCAATACACTAGTCAACCAACTAATACTAGTATATATATGAAAAAATAGAACTTTATTTATTCGATCTATAAACTTGCGGCACAAAAATGTTTGGTTTAGACATTAAATCTTACATACTTAATTAAACATTTTTATTGTATTCATTTACAATTCTTTTCGGCATTGTAAAAAAGCACATCCCGTAAGAGATGAACTGGATACATGGTTTACAAGTTCTACTAAATAGAATAAAAAGAAGATAACATAATACTTCCCAAGTTATATTAAATAGAATAAAAATAAGATAACATAATAGTTCTCAAGTTCTACTAAATGGAATAAAAAGAAGATAACATAATAGTTCCCAAATTCTACTTAAATAGAATAAAAAGAAGATCCCATAATTGTTTCCAACTTGTAGTGCTGAATAGCTGAAAAGCAGCATTTCTGTAAATATTTATACGAAACAAACATGGCAGTGATATTAAACTCTCACAGTGAAGATGTGGACGAATACCAAGTCCCTTGAAAGTTATCAAGGCAACACCACTATTTGAATTATATAGGATAAGTTCGGAATCGATTAATACCATTAGAACACCATCTTGTGAAATGAACAAGGGCTCAACCGAATAAGGTACATTATGGATGAGGTTGTCATGAGGAATGATGATGAACTTTGTCCATGATTCAACAATACCATACTCTTTCATCACCCATAAAACCCAGTGAAAATTATCAGATTCAGACACGCATAGACAATTATTCAAAACAGACAATGCACGATAGGAGTACATTTTTTTGTTAACATTATTTTGAGGTAACAACAATTCTATGTAAGTCTCATTCTCAACATGTAAAGAAAGAAATGTATTTTTATTAGAAACTAACCAATTCATAGTGCCACTCACAAATTTACCATAATGCGTATCTAAATCACACGGGAAATTGGAAATTGTTTTCCATCCATCATCATAACCAAAGGTGTGTATTTTGGTAAAAATGTGACCCTTAATCTGCACAACTAATAACACCTTGTACTTATCATTAACCTGATCGTATCCAAAACCATAATGCACGATGTACCAATCTTCCGAAACAGGTATTGAAGATCGGTTAGAAATCAATCCAAGAGAAGGATTGCACAGTCTAACATAGCAACGTGAAAAATTATCAAGCAGACACAAAAGACCGTTGCATGAACCTATAATATTAGAATAAGTCTCTTCTCTAAATAGGTAGGTACCAAGTTTAATAGAGGTTGCTGTATTTTCTAATAACGGCTTCAAAGCGTAAGATACAATTTTTCCGGGTTGTTTCCTAAAAGAAAACACTAATTGTTGGTTGGTCATGGTTGGATCCGAGGTTGAGATTCTAAAATGGTTCTTTATGAATTCGGAATCAGAGATTAAAATTTTCCATGACTTGCATACACACTTGCATTGAAGGAGGGATCTCACCGGAAGTCTGAGAAGAATCTCGCAGATGAGTACTTCCGGCAAGACGGGAAATGGAATGGTGGCTACTTCTAGCATATCTCTCAAAAGGGTGGCTTCTAATCCTAATAGCATTGCTTCAAATCAACTATTTAAATAATTTTTTAAATTTAGAAATAGAGCAGTGCTAATAAAAGGGAAGACTTTCTCAAAACCCACGAAATCTACTCCGTGGTGTTAAGCATTTCATTTCTAAGAAACCAGTCATTTACATTAATGAGAGAACGATCGGATTTGACGACATCACATTTGCCTACACTACAGCCTTATTTGCAGCACAGTTTCAACCATAGGAATAAAATAGAGTAACATTTATTTTACTGTCAAATTTTTATTCAATAGGGATTGTTTACGTAAGATTTCCTATACATCACTAAATAATTTTAGTATTTTAATTTTTTTTATAGTATTTAATAATATCATATCGATTATTCTTTTTATTTTATATTTTTATTTACACAATATTATTTAGCAGTTTATTATTCTCATTTTTTTTATTATTTTTCTGATATTTTTATTATTTATTTAAAAGGTAATATAATATAAAAATAAGACACCAAAAACACTCTTATATGTTGAAATGGATAATGCATAAAAAATAATAAAATTAAATAAATTATATTTATATGTTCCGATATAAAATACTAACCAACAAAGTTTTAATTAGGGGCTTGTTTGTTTCAGTTTTAAAAAAATGTTTTTTTTGTTGTATTTTTCAAAATAGATTTTATAAAACCGTTTTTCAGAATATTACAAATTATTTTATATTCATTTTTTCTAAATTAAAACATTACTATGCTTGTTAAACCCCTTCCCTTCGGATAATTGCAAATGGTTGTCACGTGTGCCTAAGTTTAATGTAATTACGTTAAGTGCATACGATATTAGAAAATATTCATTTTGTACAAAATCAAAGGATGATCATAGCACTATGCAAAATAGTGGTGTTATGGTTGAGGCTGAATCCATGTACTTTTCTAGTTCCAAAGATAATAATCACGTACTAGCATCTAGAGCGTACTTTGGGATCATTGAGGAGATTTTGGGGATTGACTATGTTTATTTTGAAGTGTCTTTATTTGACAGTAAAACTGGCGTAGAACCGAATTTACTACTTGACGGCGATTTGGTACACTTGATAAATTATTCATTAAGATTAAGTACACCCAAAGACTAATAATCAGTGATTATGTCGCTCGATTAAGTTTCTCTGTGTGATATGCGTAAAACACACTTTGCATTAGAGTGTAATGTCTTATTTCAATAAGAATGGATAAATATTTACCAAATTGCCTTCCTTATCACCACAAAGGATATGCACAACTCATGAGATATAAACACCACAAGCATACGACTGAAGTATTAAAAACGAGCAACAAAAGTCATATAGATAAAGATAATGTACCCCAAGACAAAATGGTGATAAATGTTTCACCCCATCTTGATAGCTAGTCACTCTAGAGCGCATGAGGTGAGTCCCTGCTACGTCGGTCTCTAACCAAGTCTAAACTTGGGGATAGGGAACATGAGATAATCCTTGGTAAGACGCGTTCCTTAGATACGTCTAATAAAAATTTTGAGCTTGACCTTAGATGGTAGCCAATTCCTAGAAAAGTAAACTCGAGTAAGAACATCCCGGCTATATATGGAAAAAAGCCAATAGACTATGAGTCTTACAAATCCTCGAAGATGGTCGACTTGCCATCCTTCATCTCCTAATCAAGATTAATCTGCTCTTGTGAAATATGCATTGTAGGATAAAAAATCTCTACTTGTTGCAATGCATTTTCAAAAGAAACATTCAAAATAGAATAATTGTCTTTGACCGACTTTGCATACTCCTTAGATATGTCAATATTTTCGAGATGCAACTCCCTGAGTTCGTCTTCGTCTTTCTTCCAACCTTCCCAAGCCTCGCTCAAATATACCTCAAGATGGATATGGATAACTATAAACAAATGGTCTTTGAATATGGCAGTAGCTCGGGAAAAGTCCCAAAGCCCCGAACGGTCCTTCAGGGAGATTAATCCTCTGTTACGACCCTGAGTCGCAAGAATATGACGGTATTGAAAGAGATGGAAGAAAAGGGTCAGAGAAGGTTTTCCATTCAAATATTCATACCAATATTAGTAGACTTTCACATATGCCTAGTTTGCGAGATGAAGTTGTGAAGGAGACATTGCCTAATACTTTAGAACCTATATCTCAAAGGTAGTGACACAATCATAAATACTAGAATATGTCTTTCATCGTATGTATCATATTCATTAGACATTAATTGTATTGATTAATTACCAATTATATTTATTAGTTATTATTAATATCCATATAGAATTTGACAAGAGTCGTATATAATTCACAAATCGTATCAATAAAAGGGAGGGAATTATATTCTTACATTAACCATAACACTTTACCTTAAAATTTTTTGTATTTTAAAAATTCACTCATTTGTTTTTTAAAGGTGTGGATTTTTCTAGAGACCACTTGATGAAAGCTCTTACAAGGAGAAAAAACTCGCATATGAATGAAGTTATTATTATAAAGGATACTAAGGGGAAGGTTGAGCATATTCAGGGACCTTTATTTGATTTATGTAAAGATATTGAGAAAAATGACTATCATGAGATGGAAGAACAACAAGAAGTACCTCAATTATCTTAGGAAAGTTAGATTCATAATTCTCAACCGATTACGAATTTAGCGTGGTATCAAGATATGAAACAAAATAGAAGAACAACAAGACAGTACAATTAAAATAATCCTAATTTTATTCATGATAGGAAGACCTCAATTAATTGGAAGAGTAAAGATGCAACATAGACTAAATATATGAATCACACCGATGAGAAATAAAATTCTTTTATAGAAGTGAATTCTATGGAAAAAAAAGAAAGACATGTCAAAAGGGTTTCGTTACATAACATCCGATAAAATAGTATTAAACTTATTTAATTCTTTAAGTATCTATTTATCAATTACAATTTTATTATATTTCTTTTTTTTTTTGTCAAATCTCACCGTCCAATTACCTGAAAGGTCAGGGCCGGCCTTGTGGGTGTGCAACATGGGCCACCGCACAGGGCCTCCAATATTAAGGGCCACAAATTAATGTTTGGGCTTGAGAGAAATATAAGGTTAATTATTATATGTTTACTCATTTTAAACATTTATAAATACTGCTAAGTAGCGTAGTGGGGTGATCTCTTTTGTGAGCGAGCACTAGGGGTGCGTGTTCGATTCTTAATTTCTATTTTCTAACTTAAATTTTAATTCATAAAAATATAATTTGCGATTACACTAACTCTCATGTTGTTAAATAATTTGTAAACATGTTAAATTTTTTTAGTAAATTTAATAATGTCATTTTAACAAGTTAAATAAAAATATATTAAATATACTTCGTTGTACTTCAATAATTTGTTTTAATAATGTCATTTTAGCAAGTATTTTTAATGAGATATTTAAAGATTTTTATATGGCTAATTCATTTTTTATTAAAATTCTATGATAAAAATATTATAAAATAATATCTGTGATTCTATCAATGTTTTATTATTATTTATAACTTAAATTAAAAAAATATACATTTTTTTAAATTTATTTTTATTAGGATCAAAATTTAAAATTAGAACAGGGCCTCCAAATTGTTTGGGACGGCCCTGTGCAAGGTTATACATGAGGAAGAAGCGTGAATTGAAACTTGTTACTTAAATGTGGCGTTATATATATATATATATATATATATATATATATATAGGGATAGGATCAAATGACACCAAGGTGTCAAAGTTTAATTTGACACCAAAATCTCAACCGTTAAAAGAATTGATCTAACGGTGATACTAAATGAAATAAAATAATAACAAAAAAATACATAGCATATTTTTCTCCTAAAAAATAGACTATTTAGTATCACCGTTAGATCAATTCTTTTAACGGTTGAGATTTTGGTGTCAAATTAAACTTTAACACCTTGGTGTCATTTGATCATATCCCTATATATATATATATATATATATATATATATATATATATATATATATATATATATATATATATATATATATATATATATATATATATATATATGGGATATGATCAAATGACACCAAGGTGTCAAGGTTTAATTTGACACCAAATCTCAACCATTAAAATAATCGGTGATGCTAAATAGCCTATTTTTTAGGAGAAAAATATGCTATGTATTTTTTTTATTATTTTATTTTATTTAGCATCACCGTTAGATCAATTCTTTTAACGGTTGAGATTTTGGTGTCAAATTAAACTTTAACACCTTGGTGTCATTTGATCATATCCCTATATATATATATATATATATATATATATATATATATATATATATATATATATATATATATATATATATATATATATAATAGAGAAGGAATGACAAACTTGCTAATTCGTAGAAGTGAATTGAGGAGAGCTGTTGGATACATTTGTAGTCGAAATCTTCATTATCGTCATGAGGAGAAATCTTTGTGCTCAAAATATTCTGGAATGATTACTATTTCCTCAAAGTGGTCGGCTGGGGTGATATGGTCGGCCAGGAACAATTGCCCCCTAAGCCCATGTCAATGCTCAGCAAGGCATCATTTTGTTAGTCTAGCTTCGGCTGTCGACCACTCTCACGTTTACGATTGAAATAGCAAAAGAAAATGTTTCATTCCCTTAGTAATTTTCGCCTTTAATGCTCCATATTTCTAACGTCTTTTCTGAGGTATCATCATTATGAACCTTGGGAATTAAAACACTTGACTATTGCGTTCGAGTGATTTGACATGTTTGATAATGCCTACTTCCTTTTGCCTGTTAGAGCATAATCCTTTAGGAGTCAGCGTTGTTTTTCTTTGAGTGTTTTTACAAATTTAGCGGTTATCTTCTTCTTTGGCGTTTTATTTTCTTGCATCTGAAAAGTTATAGCATTATCGGTAAAAAATCACAAAAGAGTGTTCATAAATTCCAGAAGAATGTTTCATCTTTTTGAGTGGACGATGTTGATTCTTATATCATTTCTTTTTTTTCTTCCAAAAATGGCAGTCTTGATAGAGCCTTTCTTGAACTTGTCCCCTTATTTTATTGAGGTGCCTTAACTCCCACTGAGGAAGAAAGGTTATGTAGTAAATATTATGTTTGTGTCACTCATTTTTTTTACCAGAATGATGGACAATGTGAGGATATTGATGAAGACGAAATAAGATGTAGACAGAGAAGAAGAACTCTCACAACTACAAATAACCATACTCCACCTCGTACGCGAAAGGAATAAAATCTCGGTTACACATGCGAGGTAACGAAGAGCAACATGAAAATCTACCATTTTTTCTCTTGTTTATTCAAAAACCGAGGGGTAAAGTGGCATTGGTAGGTTCGATCCCCAGCAACTGTATTTTTTGGATTTTCAAAATTGTGCTACTTTTTACCTCAATTTTTAACAAAAACCGAGGGGGCTAAAGTCCTGTTTACAAAAAAAAATTGATATATTTTTTCCTTTTAATATGCAAAGCATCAAATTTATTGACAAATTCTAAATATTCCTCATCATCCACAACAACAATAACAACAACAAAATCAATAGAATCCTTAAACATTAAATCTCAACAACAACAATAACAACAAAATCCATGGATTCTTTAAATATTATATCTCAACAATAACTACAATAAATAAATAAACAAAATCAATAGAATTGTTAAATACTAAATTTCAACAACAACAACAACAACAATATTAACCATTTTATTTAATACAACTACAACTAACATTAATAGGTTACTTTCATGCTTTCCTAACTAGAGAAAATATTAAACATTAAAAACCAACCTTGAAATATTTTTCGGCTCTTCCTTTCATTATCATTGTTTTCAATATGTTAAGTTTAAATTTCAGCATTTTGCATCCAAGATGAATAGTCGATTCCCATTTTGATTAGCTAGTGAGAGTTTCACGCGGATCACTAATGTTTCATGTGGATTGATGAGTTGACAATGTTTTGACCAATTACTTTAGAAATGGATGAAAAATAGTCGTTACTTAATTTTTTTCATCAAATTGGTCATAAATAAAAAATATGCTACTTTACTCCTCAGTTTTTAGCAAAATTGAAGTAATAAGTCATCAAAAAAAACTTAAAGGCGATAAAATGTAGTTGTTGGAATTCAAAGACGTGTCCTCTAGCTACTTTATCCCCCGGTTTTTAGTAAAACCGAGGTAATAGGTCATAATATATATTTTTTAAATTAAAAAGTGATAAAATATAGTTGTTGTGATTCGAAGACATGTTCTCTAAATACTTTATCCCTCGGTTTTCCGTAAAATCTAGGTAATAAGTGAAAAAAATTTAAAAATTAAAAGGTGTTAAAATGTAGTTGCAGAGATTCAAAGGCGTGTCCTCTAAATACTCTACCCCTCGGTTTCCAGCTCAACCGAGAGAATATATGCTTTTTTTTAAAAAATTAAAATAAAATGTAACGCGTCTATGATTTACACTTCGATTTTTTTGTTAAGTGAGGTGAAAGTTCTGTCATAAGATGTATTATTTGTAGTAGTGTCTCAAGATTCATGAATGGCGGAAGGGGGAATGGTAACCCCATAACTTCTTGTATATCCTCCAACGAAGACAATCGTACGATCCACTATAGTAAGCATTAGGAAGCACAAACAACACTATTAATGATTTAGATCTCGCCTTAGACTTCTCAAAACATTTGAATACCCTAGTATATGAAGACATCATTATTGTCAAATATTGGGCCAAGCGTCGGGACCACCTACAAAATGTTGTTAGTTACGAGGAAGATATTTGATGTGTCTATTCCTAATGTTATTGACGCCCCGTCAAGGTTTTTCCAATTCCTTATACTAGAAGCCGAACTAGAGACATGTACGACAATACCCTTATTCTAATAAGTAGGAACAAGGGCTCGAGGGGAAATTATTCTTGGCCGCTCGCAAGACCCACGATGAAAGACCTAAAAATAAGCATCGCACGGAAAGACACATGGAACAGTTGAGACTTCACTCCAGTGGAGGACGTGTGGTTTCAACCTCCTGCACATTTCTCACTATTGGATCTAATCGAACGACTACCCGCATAAAGCGCCAAATCACACGAATATGGTTTAACCACTCACCTACTATCTACTCATTAATAAAAGATTGACCAAACTTCCAAAAATATCCTTGTCTTAAAAATTTTTTACACTACACTTTGGATATTTTAGTAATTAACAAATTCACCCTTCACTTTATCATCTTTTATAACTAGATGCACCACTTGTCATCCTTTTATTAGTTCAAATTAAAAAGCACTTTTTCCCACCATCAAATTTTAAATTCACCATACCATACCATGTACCTATTCCAATACACCTCACATACATTCAATATTTCATTTCTTATGTTCCTATTATTTCAATTAATTTTTTTTAGTAAACTCACTTTAGCTTTCAATCATCATTGGACTCTTCGCAACCTCAATTCTTTTTCTCCCCAACACACATCTTCTCTCTCTTAATTCAAATTTCAAATTTCTTTCACATTTTATTTTCCCACACTTTTTTACTTTCATTTAATAAAACTAAATATTTATTTATTTCACGGGTCACTATCAACACAATATTTAATTTATTTTAACCGATCATTGCACATTTTCTCTATCTTAATTAAAATTTCAAATTTATCTCACACCTTCTTCCTTTCATTTTAATTTTTTTCTATTTAGTTATTATCCCTAAAAAATAATTTATTTTTTAATTTTAATAAAATTAAAAAATTTATTATCGGACAGGTCACTATCAACACAATATTTATTTTATTTTAATATTGTTTTAACTTGAGAGATAATATTCTTATTTTTATGACGGGCCACTATCAACACGATTCTTTTTTTTTTATAATTATTTAATACAATTAAATATATATGATAAAAATAATGAAAACACATTTTAATTGTATGGTACAAATTTTGTGATCAAAATTTTTGTCGTTAATTGAATTAAAATAATTTACAATAGAATATTTATAAAAAATATTTAATAAAATTCTAAAATTACAAATTGTAGACGTTAAATCAAAATAAATATTAGAAACAAATATAATAAATTCATGTAAACAATTTGACAAAACTTATCTTGACTTATATTTAAACAAAAATTAGATGAATGAGAAAATTAGAATCACTCAAATTTACTATTTTTACGGGTCACTTTCACCATTATACATTTTTTATTTTAATCAACAAAATATTTATAATTATTAGTAATATTCGTAAATATTTGTAATATTAGATAAATAATCCTATAAAAATTCATGCTTTCTTTACAAATGGAATCCTATAATTATCATAAGACCAATATCCATTTAAGATTATGTATTTTAGATGATGTACCATTGTTCATCATCTGACAAAATATATTGATTTTTTTGTATTTAGAACATATTTTATCTATTCTATTTGTTTATTATCACTAAAAATACCAGTTCATCTATTTTTTAATTTCAATAAAATTAAAAATGAATTTTATCAAAGAGAATAATACTACATAGTCATTCACACAACTAACTTTTTATCTTACGAGTCACTATCAAATTATTACCATTATTTTCAAATGTCAATTTTCTTCTTCTTTTTCCATGTCACAAGTTTTTTTAAAATTATTTAATACGATTTAGTCTATCTAATAATTGTTTATTTTACCATGTGTATCTAAATACATCATATATCAAATTGTTTTTTTGTTATAATATTTTGATTTCATAATTTTTCATTGTATTTTACTAATAAATATGAGTTTTTCATATGTATATCTAAAAAAATTATTTCGTCAATATTAAAATAAATTCACCTGTGCGGAAGCACGGGTCTCTGACTAGTACTATATAAAGTGGAGCACTAGTCATTTCAGATACGCTCTTATTCACACACTCGAACTACTTCTCTCTCATTCACTGTCTTAGGTGTTGGAGTGTTAATTTTATAGGTTCATCCTTACTCCTCCGTACTAGAAACTCACATCACGGCATCCAAACTTTATCTCATTCAATCATTGTCTATTTCTAATTCCTACACAGAACAAAGTTGGTATAACTTTTCACTGCAACTTTGATTAAATTGTCGGACATTCAAGCATACACTTCATCTTATTTCTTGTTAATTATATAAAGCTACCATCACAAAAGCAACTATATATTTCTCTATTTTAGGAATGCTAATGTAATTAACTACAACCTTGTTTATATGTTTTTTTTACTATGGTTAACAAGAAGTATGTAAGAATAAATATATGGTTTAGACGGAAATACAAAAACACTCATGGACTTTATATAAATCGTCATTTCGATATGTATACTCTACAACATGATAGATCATGAGTAAAACATATTACTTCACAAATAAATGGACATTGAAACTAAAAACGAATTGATATACTTTTTCCTTTTGCCTTTTGCGTGAATATCAATAAATTATAATTAGGATGAACTACTTCTTTTTGTATGTTCGTTTTTGAGCACTTCAAACAAGCTTCCATCATAAACGCCACGGATAAAACCATTCTTGTCTTTCGCAAGTTTGTAAAGAATTTTCCATTCAACAAAGCCCCCAATCCTGCATGAAGCATCAAATGGTTATTATTTTTCTGTAGTAACAATAAATTTAATAATTAATACTAAAAATTGTAATTCTATATGCATCATATCCAACAAATTACAAACCTTCCTTTGATATCTTTAGGCTCTCGGTTTCCCTTAATCAACTCGTCGAGCTCGTCATGTGTTAAAGCATTTGGATGTGTATGTGCATGTTTGATGAAAATTTCTTCAAATTTTGATTCAACAAACCTTCCTTCAGTATCATAAGCTCCAGTGTCACTGCCATGTTTGCCTAGTTGGATATTCTTAACTTCAATAGGAAAAAGTAGAGAGGGGAACTTTCCCTACATAACAACAATCATTTAATAAATGTTAGGTTAAGTGCTCACAAATAATTTATATATATTACTATTAATTGAAAGCTCTTATTATAAATTTATTCCTATGAAATATGACAAAATATGTAAAACAAAATTGTATAAGTATCGTAACACCAAAGTTTTATCTCACTAAATATAGTCCGCTACATAGATTAACTTACGTTATAATGTTATATATAGGATTATGCTCTATCCAAATCATTAATTTCAACATCTTTTTTAATAATTTTTTATAGACTTTTTAAATCTTTCTTTTTCTTTAATTGTATGTGTTGAGAATAAAGTGTGATTGTGTTGAAAAACAACTGGGTTCTAAGTCCCACATTACTAATAAAAGTGGAGCTTGAACACTTTATAAGTGAAAGCACTCATACACCTATTACTTTAAGATTTTGAATGAATATGTGGTGTCTCTCTCATTTGTTTGGGTCAATCTTTGACGTTTAGGTCCCCTCTTCCTAATATGGTGGTCAGGCGGCGTGTATCATCTAGTGTCCATGACGAGATGAGAGTGTCTCTCAACGGCGGTACATACATAGTGGATGAACTCTACTCACGTGAGTTTTTTTAGTGAAATTATATCAACTTTCACACCAAATTCTACCTGTCCTTAAAAAAACTCATGTGTTACATTTTAAGTAAATATATTTTAACCTTTAGACAATTTGGTGTCATGACACTGCATATTTTTAGTGAAATCATATTAGTCTTTAAATTATAAAAATAAAGGGATATAATTTGGTGTCAAATTAAAATATAACACTTTGTGTCGATTGATTATATATATATATATATATATATATATATATATATATATATATATATATATATATATATATATATATATATATATATATATATATATATATATATATTATTGATAAAACTTACAAGAGTTGTTTGCTCAGGAAAACTATAATTGTTGAACAAGTATGTTTTCCAAATTTTCAAATGCCCTAAACAAACCCACAAGCCTCCTATATATAGGATTAAACTAAGAAGTCCGGACTTCAAACTTATTACAACCGAATTTCAAATAGAAAATAAACACACTAGTGGCCGAGAAACTCATATAGCCAAAGAAACAGTCAACATTGCTTAATAAAACACTTAATAATACCAAAATGAGTAATGTAGATGATTCTTTTGAGCTGTAATAATATCATTTCTTTTTAGGCAAAACCAAAGTAGCTTTATTCCTTTCTTATCTTCATTTTTTTAGGCATAAAAGCCAAAGTAACTTTATTCCCTTCTTATCTTCATTTCTTTTTAGGCATAAAAGCCAAAGTAGCTTTAATAGTTGGCAAAGACAACTCCTATCTAGAAATTTAATAATATCGTAGTAATATTATCATGGTAATAATATTCTGGAACATGATACATCCTTCTTTAGAGATCTGGACTACTGTAACAGTCGTCTTCCTTTTCTGGTGCAAGGTGAGATGTGCTGGAGGCATTATCACTTTCAGAAAAAGCTGACTTAACATCTTTTAATTTTTCTATGAACTCTCTTGAATCCGCGGTAGAAGATAGTGCGACTAACACTTTAGATCTATATGCCAAAAAATCAGCGTCTTTCGAAATAGACGAAGTCTTGCATAATTTTTGATGACCTATAAACCAACTCTTTAATGTTGTTTGTGATAGTAGTTTAGGGTTAAACCTAACCTACCATTTAATAGATATTCTTTTAACTAATTGTTGAGTTGGACATTCTGGCCATATTTGTTCAGAAGAGAACGTCCAATAAGTAATCCAGTTAATGCCAAAGACGGTTCAAAAAGCCAATATAGATTTGTGCTTTGGGCACGTAACAGTGGAAGTAAATTCTTTATAAGCTTTAGAGGCATAATCTGGAAATATATCTTTATTAGGTCCATACACATTAAACCACTGTATGAACCAATTAGGAAAAAATAATGAAATATTCTTATCAAACCAAATGAACCAGGTGTGCTCAAAAGATTTTGAACAAAAAAAAATTGGACCAAGCGTCCATATAATAAAGATAGTTGTAAGTTTGAGGAGTATATTCCTTTGAAAATGATTTAACAACTGTTGGAGAAAGATTTCAATCAATGGGTGATATGACCTTATTAATTTTAAACTTTGAAAATTTAATAAGATCTTATCACCCGCTGATTGGAATCTTATTGAAAATTTAATAAGGAGAAAATCAATTATTAAATTTTCAAAGTTTAAAATTAATAAGGTCCTATCACACGCTGATTGAAATCTTCCTTTAACAGCTGTTAAATCATTTCCAAGGGAATATACTCCTCAAACTTACAACTATCTTTATTATATGGGAATATGCTTCGTCCAATTTTCTTTGTTTAAAACCTTTTGAGCACACCTGGTTCATTTGGTTTAATAAGAATATTTCATTATCTTTTCCTAATTGGTTCACACAGTGGTTTAATGTGTATGGACTTAATGAAGATATATTTCCATATTATGCCTATAAAGCTTATAAAGAATTTACTTCCACTATTACATGCTTAAAGCACAAATCTTTATTGGCTTTTTGCACAGTCTTTGACATTAACTGTATTAATTTTTGGAAGTTCTCTTCTGAACAAATATGGCCAGAATGTCCAACCCAACAATTAATTAAAAGGATATCTATTAAATGGTAAGTTAGGTTTAACCCTGAACTACTATCACAAACAACATTAGAGAATTGGCTTAAAGATCATCCAAAATTATGCAAGACTTCGTCTGTTTCAGAAGACACTGCTTTTTTGGCAGATAGATCTAAAGTGTTAGTCACACTATCTTCTACTGCGGATCCAAGAGAGTTCATAGAAAAATTAAAAGATGCTATGTTAGCTTTTTTCCGAAAGTGATAGTGCCTCCAGCACATCAAACCTTGCACCGGAAAATGAAGACGACTGTTACAGTAGTCCATGTCTCTAAAGAAGGATGTATCATGTTCCACGATTTTATTACCATGATAGTATTACTAAGATATTATTAAATTTCAAGAATAGGAGTTGTCTTTGTCAACTATTAAAGCTACTTTGGCTTTTATGTCTAAAAAGAAATGAAGATAAGAAGAGAATAAAGTTACTTTGACTTTTATGCCTAAAAAGAAACAAAGATAAGAAGAAAATAAAATTACTTTGGCTTTGCCTAAAAAGAAATGATATTATTATAGCTCAAAAGAATCATCTACATTACTCATTGTGGTATTATTAAGTGTATTATTAAGTCATGTTGGTTTTTGCTTTTGCTTTTTTGCTTTGGCCATATGGGTTTGTCGGCTACTATTGTGTTTATTTTCTTTTTCAAATCTAGTAGTAATAAGTTTGAAGTCCGGACTTCTTAGTTTACTCCTATATATAGGAGGTTTTGTAATTTTGTTTAGGGCATTTGGAAAATTGAAGAACATACTTGTTCAACAATTGTAATTTTCCTGAGCAAACAACTTTGGTAAGTTTAATCAATAAAAATGTCTTTGAACATATTTTTCTATATTAATTATATTTTTGCATTTAATTATTACAACTCTGATATTTTAAACAATATAACTATAAATATTTGCATTTTTTTATTGATTCAACAATTACTCTTTATATTACTTGTCCGATTCATTATAAATATATTTTGTGGGTATAGATTAAATATGAGTACAATTGTTATCCTACCAAATAAAGAAGAAGAAAACAAGATAAAATTATTTACTTACAGGGCGAGTAGACTGACTGAGGGCCACATTTATGAAAGCAGCAGCTGCAGTTGATAACAACACCCCACTTCCAATTTGACGCATTGCTGTTATACATTCATTTATCATTAACCAAAATTAATTCTTATAAAGTTTGAAAAGATTTATTTTTAAAAATAAAATTTATTGCTATTTGAATATATTGTTTTTAGTGTTCTTCTACACATGAATTATGTATATAATGTGAAAAAAAAAATCTTAACTCTCTAGATCTGAGAAGGCTTCTGAAAATCCAGAACTCAGCTAGAAGATCATTAAAGTCTAATCAAAATTTTTTTTCAGAATTCAAACTTAAGTGTTTTGATTTTAAATTTAACTAAAGTAGGCATAAAGAAAACATTACCTAAACTTTATCTAATTTTCTTCATTTCCTTCCATAATAAATTGAGGAAAATGAATAGAAGAGGTTTGAATTTAAATGACCTCACATGAAATTCATTAACTACCTGAGTTTAACTATTTGCAATGAATATTGAAAAGCATTTATGTAATTAAAAAAAACCTTGGAAAGTCTCCCATGGATAAATAACACCATCTTTATTGATATCAAAGAAAGCAGCATGTTTCTGAAGAACATTTTCATGAACGGAATTATTATCATCAATACCACAAACAAATCCTACATGTGAATAAAAATAAAATAAATAATATATCAATTGTGAAAAAATGAACAAAATAGAAAAATTAAAAGAAGATAAAAATTGAAATAAATAAATAAATACCTTGCTGTTTGCTATCTGATGAGACAGAAGAAGAAGATGCCATATTGATGATGAGAATGCTTAACCAAAAAAGGAGTTTTAGGAGAATGTGCATTTTAAGTAAGTGTTGCTTTTGGTTTATTGTGTGAATATATAGGTGAAGGATAACTTAGCGTGTAGGGTTTTGTAGGTAGCTTTTATATTTCATCTTTATCTTTCTGTTTTGGAACTGTTATAGGTGTCTTAGTAAATAGGAAAACTTGTTATTTTTGGTATATGATTCAATTGTTTGTTTATGATGAAAGCGACAACACTGACACTTGAGTAAATCAAAAACAAAACTCCAAAGGGTAGTAATGAATTCATAAGGTTTTGTCAGAAACATTTTGTGTAGTTAGTCTGTTTTCAAAGAGTACACTCATCAACTAAATTATGTTTATGTTTGATTTTATTTTTTAGAGCCTTTACAATTGTTTCCAATGTATAATTGATTGTAATATCTTGATGTTTGGTTTTATTTTAAGAGCTTTTATAACTTATGTAAAATTGATTTTATTTAATATGTTTATGTTTGATTTTATTTTTAGAATCTTTATAATTGTTACTGATATAAAAATTGATTTTAATATGTTTGTTTGTATTTGATAAAATTGATTTTATTTTGTACTAGATGGATACAAGTTTAAAGAAGGTCATTGTCAAAAGGTTTATGGTGCGGTAGTTGTGGGCTTTAGTAATTAGAGTGTATCTACAAGGTTAACACTTTCATATTCAAGTAGTAGCATGTAACACTGGAATTGAAGCCTTATAACTCTTTGGGAAACAGTGAACATATTAGTGTTGGCTCTAAGGCATTTGACAAATCCCTCCTCCACTGAATCTAGGGAGATTGGTTCAATTTTTACAAGGTGCGTTGGGATGTTGTCGAGTTTAACGGATACAAATTTTCTGTTAGGGACCGGCCTCAGGATTTTCATTCTAGCCTCGATGGGGAGAGGCCTCTATGATTCTTGTTCATCCTTAGGTGTGGTTTCCTCTATATGTGCATCGAAGTCCACGATGTTGACGTTTAAAAAGTGTTGTCCATAAGAATTGGCCTATTTTACCTTCTCTTTTTCATGGACAAGAACAACATCCAAGTTTCTCTACGGAGCTTTATGGCAACGGCGTGCTTCTTTCAGTTCTGTGGAAATAGTTATTGCTCCGTCATGAACGTTATGATACTTCATTATAAATAGAACAACATCCAATTTTGCTACGAAAGATCTCCAGAAGATGTAATTGTAACACTACAACGAATAACACTTTCTATGACGAACCTTTCATCTCCAACATGCTAAACACCGAGAGGATATATCCTAGGAGCACAATGTTTTATTTTTTTAATTAGATAAACAACATGTTACGCCATTGTTATAAAAAACCGAGGTAACACAACTATAAGTTAGCGTCTTTATTTATCCATGCAAAAATTAATGAAACTGTTATCTTGATTTTCTTGAGAACCGAGATAATATAGCTATAAGAACCTCACTTCGAATCCCCGTTTTCGCATTTAAAACTTTGTTATCAATAAACAAGAATAGAAAATAATAAAAAAAAGAAATATTTCATTGATAATAATAATAATAAAAAATAACACAACAAAGAAAACTACGCAACAAATTGAAACTTCTCAGTCCACTCAACTTCAACATCATCCAAAACTTTTTAATGATATTGGTGTATATGGGGGCATGAAGAATGTGAAAGTAACCATTCAACCTATGTTTGTTAACAATTTTCCTTTGTTTAAAACAATCAAAATCATTGAAATCTACGTACTTTTCATTGATAACCAACAACATACTTGCATCCATTTTTGAAACAATAGAAGTTTGAAACAATGAAACAAGAAATAAAGAGTTGGTAATTGTTGCACCCCAATTTTTGACCTCTGAGATCCCATCATTTTCTAAGTGTTATGATCATTATTGTTATACCCCAAAATTTGCCTGCGTTTTTTTTTAAAAAAAACAGAGAAGTCAACAGACTTCTGTCTAAAAATTTGGAGTTTTATACAATCTTGGATTTTTATTTCATAAATATCCTGATTTTATAAATACTCAATTTTTAGAATTTTTTATACAGTATTTTGGTTCGCTGTTAAATTTATTCTTACATAAACGCCAAATACTGTTTATCACTTCATACACTGTTTATTTGAGATTAATTTTCAGATAAATAATGCTGACGCAGTTGGTACAGAATTAAAATTTGCAGGCGCGGAGTCCAGGTTTCAGATTATACTGGTAACAATTAAATTATTATTGGTTTTATTTCCCACTAATTTTTATTTTTATACTATATTATTTTTTTTAAAATCTTTTTCTTTCTTTTCAAATATCTTTCTTTCTTTTCAAATCTATTTCTTTCAAATTAAATCCTAGCTTTATTCTATACCCCTTTTCTTTTCAAAACTTACCATACTTTTTTTCAAATTCTACTACTATTCAAACGGTAACACTCCACTCCCAACGTCTCTATCTCTCTCTTTTCACTCTATAAATACTCCTCATTTTTTCCATAAATTCTCACATCAAATTTCACTCATCTCCCAAATTTCTCAAACTTCTACTATTTTCTCTTCTTCCCCGGCAAAAATGGCGAAATGGATGGATACACTTTTTCTTATAGTCATCACTATTTTTACGGTGATCATGTCCTTCTTCTGTCTGCATAGTCCTGAAAAATGCGGACCTGCGATGGTTACACTTCCGATCATCTATTTTCTGTTGTTCATAGCATGGATTATTAATCGTCATTTTTAAAGTTTGTCGTATCTTTTATTCTCAAATAATGTACCGTTTGTTTGTCGTACTGTTCATTATATTATGTAATATTTGTACTGTTAGTATTAAATGTTGTACTATCTGTTGTACCGTAGTTTAATTATCAAGATAATATTATGTGTGTTAAATATTTATTTTTCTGTGCATTAAATATTTTTTTTCAAGGTTATTATCGGTAATTTCGTATGCGTACAGTATATTTTATTTATTTATTATGTTTATGTTTTTCTAACAGCTCAGGTAAATAAATTTTTCACCATTAACAAACCAAAAAAAAACAAAAAGAAAAAATTGACTTGAACTGTTAAGTTTTCACTTTAACTGTTACGTTAATACCCGGACAGCTAGTTACCAGTCAAACCCGCTATCAGCTCAATTCTCCGTGTTTGTACCATCAGTCAAATCAATTTTTCGCACTTCAAATTTCCAAGATTTTGTTCTAGAAGTCTTCTGATAATCACGTGATCAACAGAGACTGAACAGTGCACAAAAATCAGGTACGCCTAACTGTCTCCTACACAAACAGTCCCTAACAAGGTTTTTTGTTTTTTTTCAGGAGAATGAGTTTTTGAGACCTCAAATGGATTACATGGATCTCCATATATCTCAAAATATCACCAGACAAATTTTCAAACTTCGATTCGCTCAGACGCACAGTCAACAGCTCAAACAGTCAACAGACGACCAGTTTGACCAAAAAGTCAACAGACAGTCAAAAATGCAATTTTTTGTCAACATCCATATTTTGTCAAAAGATTCATCATGTGATCAATGGTTGATCATAATTCATCAAGAAAAGTTCAGAAATCGACAAAACTCAAAATTGCAAAATTAGAGTTTTTTACCTAAAAGTCAACTAAACTTTGACCGACCATAACTCTCTCATAATTTATCAGAAAAATTCCAACCAAAGCTCATTCTCAAGGAAATTCAATTCTCTACAACTTTGATGTTGGGACTAAGGTCAAGAAATGCTTCCGCCTAAGAGATATAAGCCAAAACATTACAGGTCATTTTTAAAGTCAACGAAAAGCAGTTTTTTGTCCAAGCCCATATCATCAAGATAACTTCTCCAAATGAAAAAACGCTTCCAAAGTGGCTTGTAGAGGACATCTTGGGCTTTCCAAAAAGTAAAAGAACACTTTCATAGGATCAAAATTGAGGGAGATATGCCTCGAGGAAGTTGACCTTTTTTGGAAAAATGCATGAAACAAGTAATGACCAAAACTTGATTTTTTTTTAAAAAAGGCCAATTCTTTTGTGATTCAATCTTGATTCCCATATGTCTAAGGGGAATCCACGACCCACCCATGATCCATAACATTTTTATTTCATTTTAATTAAATTTTATTCATTTAAAGTTTAATTAAAGTGAGATAATTCAAGGATAATTCAATGATAATTCAAGGATAATGCAAGGAAGCTTCATGTGATACAAGCAATGATATATTCAAAGCATCAAAGATAAGATTGCAAGATTGGAGAGAATAATAATTGAGTGATTAAACCATGGTTAAGTTTTTTAACTTAGCATAAAAGAATATTCCATTCTTTTTCCACAAAATCAATCATTATTTTTTCCACTTGCTTGGCCTCCTAGATCAAACTCTTTGCCTATAAATAAAGCTTCATTTTCTTCATTAAAGGGAGGAGAAAAGAGAGAAAAAAGGAGGAGGAGGAACAAGAGAAGAATAACAACACACTCCAAAAGCATAGCATAAGTTTTATATTTTTCAAAAGTTTCAAGAAACTTGTAAAAATCAAGGCTCATTCAAATAGCCACTTTCATTCAATTTCAATCACTCTATTCCACTCTTGGAACATCATAGAGTAAGTACAATGTAATTTTTAATATGTAGTAGTGTTAGGAGTTCATGAATTAAAAACTCCATATTTATGCATATTTTCAATTTCTCAAAAAAAAAAAGTTTTAATTTTAGTTTTAAGTTGATAAAATGTTTATTTAATTTTTAACATAAAAATATTTTATTTCTTTTCATAATTAATTTATATTGCTTAATTAATTAGTAATTATGTAAATATTGCTTTTTAATTATTTTTAACCAATCAAAAAACTCCAAAAATATTTTCCTTTTAGATTTAGGTTTATATTTTTTTATAATCTTTGACATATAAAATAATATTTTTCTTGTTAAGTTTAATTATTTGTATAATTATTTGTTTAATTAGCTTGTTAATTAACTTAAAATCAATTCAAAAAAAAAAATCACAAAAAGAATGAATTAAGTTTAATTTGTTTTATATTTATTTTTGTATATTATTTGATATTGTTTCTTATCTTTTTCCTTTGTCCCGAATCAGAATAAAAGATCAAATATGGCAGAGATTGTATGCAGTTGTTTTAAGACTTTTGGAAATTTATCATGTAGTCGCTATGATTCTATCAAGCTTCTGATAAATTTTCATTAATTTTAAATCCGAGATCATCATTCACTCACCATCGATCTTCACTAACATCGTGAATATACTTGACTAGCTTCAAGATGATTCACGTGCTAACATACTAACAATTAACTTTAAATTCCGCATTTTATTATATTGTTCTTTATATTTCTTGCTTTATACTTTATTTTATCATTCATCATATTTATGTTTATGCTATTTTTCCTTTGTCCATTTGGACATATTATTTATATTTCTGCTATTTTTTCTTTGTCCATTTGGACATATTATTTATGTTTCTGTTATTTTTTCTTTGTCCACTTGGACATATTATTTATATTTCTGCTATTTTTCCTTTGTCCATTTGGACATATTATTTATATTTCTGCTATTTTTTCCTTTGTCCATTTGGACATATTATTTATATTTCTGTTATTTTTCCTTTGTCCATTTGGACATATTATTTATATTTCTGCTATTTTTCCTTTGTCCACTTGGACATATTATTTATATTTCTGTTATTTTTCCTTTGTCCATTTGGACATATTATTTATGTTTCTGTTATTTTTTCTTTGTCCACTTGGACATATTATTTATATTTCTGTTATTTTTCCTTTGTCCATTTGGACATATTATTTATGTTTCTGTTATTTTTTCTTTGTCCACTTGGACATATTATTTATGTTTCTGCTATTTTTTCTTTGTCCATTTGGACATATTATTTATGTTTCCGCTATTTTCTCTTTGTCCATTTGGACATATTATTTATGTTTCCGCTATTTTTTCTTTGTCCATTTGGACATATTATTTATGTTTCTGTTATTTTTTCTTTGTCCATTTGGACATATTATTTATGTTTATGCTATTTTTTTTCTTTGTCCATTTGGACATATTATTTATGTTTCTGTTTTTTTTTTCTTTGTCCAATTGGACATATTATTTATGTTTCTGCTATTTTCTATTTGTCTATTTTGCTAACGTACAGGAAAGATCTTATAAATTGAGAGTAAGTAACTCCTAATTGCTTGCTCAAACACTTCCATTTTCAAACAACGTATTTTCAAAACTTCTCATCTATTTTCAAAACTTTCATCTGGTATTTGAAGGGCATTATTCCCGGTGAAACTCTTCAGAGACCTATGTGACCTATTGTCCATCTTCACTTCTTCTATTTTCAAATCAACAAAGCATTTAAAAAAGTGAGCTAAGCAATTAAGAGCCCATGGATAACCATGGATACAAAGGGTGCTTAAAACCTTCCCTTTGTATAACCAACCCCCCGAACCCAAAATCTGTCAAAAGGTCTTTCCTGTTCTTTTATGCCTTTCCTATTTGGATAAAATAAAAGTCGGTGGCGACTCTTGCAAAAAAATATAAAAAAAAAAGAAAGAGCAAGGAGTCAGTTCGCAAAAACCGAGTTTACAGTAATGAGACGTTGAAAATAGGAAAAGACTTTTAAACAATGTTTGAAGATACAACGAGACGTTTAAATAGCTCAAAAGCCTCCTTGATAATCCAAAAGAGACTTTGCGACTTGAATAAAGATGATCATTGTTATTCTAGTGATATGATTCCAATCCATGTGTGCCACGTCGGTGTTCTAATCTCTCTTTTAATTATATTTTTTATTTGCAAATAAATGTTCAAACCCCTCGGTTTTACAAAAAAACTGAGGAAACATTAGAAAAAAAATTTTAATTGTATTTTTTATTTGTAAATAAATGTTGTAACTCGTCGGTTTTCCAAAAACCAGAGGGAACATTGGAACCTCTATTTTAACTGTATTTTTAATTTGTAAATAAATATTCTAACTCGTCCTTAATTAAATTATTGTCGACCATTTCATGACTATCAATGCTCAAGACATTACCATTAGTGATCCGCGTGAAACATAAATAACCTTCATTATAAAAGCATTCTAAAACATCATAAAGCCCTTGAAACTTCTCCACTTTAAGATTTGCAATAGTCTTTAAGAGAAACTTCTCCATTTATTTATCTAACCCTTTTTTTGTTCCCCTTAATTATCAAGGATCTGAAGATCTAACATCATGAAGAGTTTAAGGTTTGCAAGAGTGTTTGCCATGAATAGTTCTCTACGATTGATTGCAAGAGCAGAAGATTATTTGGGTTTAAGGTTTGTGTTCTTAAGTATTTATTTGAGCATAATTTTTTTTATTTATCTAACCCTTTTTTGGTCTAACCATTTTTTCTTCATATCAAAAACAAATGCAAGCAAAAGCCAGCGAGAATACTCTTTTTTTGGGTTTGGAGAATATCAAGGGATTGAAGATCCAACATATGATCTTCATGGACAATTAATTTTTTTCTGTGAAAAAAATGTAATATTCTGGATAAAAACTATAGTTTGTAAACAAATTATTTTATTAATGTTCTGTGTAAACAATCTAACGAGTTTTATTATAAAATAACTAATAACCCATCGGTTTTCTTAATAAACCGAGATAAAAAGGCACGAGATTTTGTAAATAATAAAAGTGCATAAGCTAGGGTTCGAACCAATGCGCTAATAAAATTAGAACTCGGTGTTTTAATCACCGAGGTGATAAGTCTTTACTTTTTATGACGACCATGTTTACCTCGCTTCTAATGTCGAGGTAAAATACATTCCACGTTCGACGTTTAATGCGTTATTTGTAGTAGTGTAAACACTTTTGCACGGAACTACTAGGAACTAAATATCCATCATCTTGGCATCTCTCTATTCTCCAAATGTAACCATAAGTTCAATGAAGCCCCAAGGGTGGGTTATTGACATGTTAAAGCCTTGCAGATTGGTACCCATGTAGGGTGACAACCTTTCTCTCTTCAAGTCTAACTTGGTTAATAGTTTAACATACGACATCACGGGAGTTTCCTCCATCAATGAGGATCCTTGAAACATCAAAGTTTCCCGTAGTGGTCTTTATCACTAAGGTTATTTTCACAAGATAACTCCACTTTCCTATCTACTAATAATAACTCTGCAATATTTCTTTTCACAATTCCCTAGGATGACATCTTGGGGCATGGGAACCCTCTGGTAATAGATGAAATAAAAAAACAACCTCCAAATATGGAGGATATAAAGGGTCATTTTCCCATTCAAGTTATCCTCTTCTTCATTGTTGTCTCTCCTTTAACGGGTGCCTCCAACAACTTCATATGTTTTCTTGAGCAGTGTACCACACTATCATGGATAACGATTTCTATGTGGAGATTCACTCTATCGGATAGGTTTCACTGGAGAATCTATGTGTCTCTTATGCTCCCCTCTTCGTGCATGTCCTTGAGGTATGTTCTAAGTCTTCCCTTTTTAATCAAGTCTTTTATTTCATTCTTTAGAATAATACACTCATTAGTTTCGTGGTCATGAATTATATGAAATATGAAATTTTTTGACTTACTAGTTCGTGATGACTTCTTTATGACATGGGGATATTTCACCCCGCCTTCCTTGACTCGATATTATTGTAAGATTATTTCTACGGATGTGTTCATCGGGGTGTACTTAGAAAATTTGGACAATGGTCATTAGTGTCATTCCTTATCTTCGTCCTCACCACATCTGTCATTTACTTTCCTTCCACTTATAGTGTTTTTCTCTCTACATATTCGACTAGCAATTTGTCTTTGTAACTGATGTACAGTTGGGCTCGAGTGAAGAAATCATGCATGTTCTCTATTTCCTCAAAGCCCGATTTTTCCTTGAACTTATAGTCTAGCCTTAACCCTTTCTCCAAAACCCAACACACCGGCTTGTCGTTGGCTCCTCCTATTTCAACTGCCACTTTGGTAGATCTATCTATGTACTTCTGAAGTGTCCATTCTTCCTTTGATGAATGCCACTGGGAAGGACTATTGTCTTTGGGTGACACTTTCGTGTTTTAAATTATGAAGTAAAATCATCATATAATTTCCTCCAAGAGCTAATGAATTTATCTCCCAAGGTTCCTCGATGGTGAGAGTGAAAACTAGTGATGTGTTATCTTGGAGGTTCTAAATAGTTAATCGGACATCAAAAACATAATTATCGGGGAAAATTTATTTAGAACCGACCATTGGAAGAGATAACAAGAAAATGAAAAGGGTTTATGAAATAGTTACGTTGATCATAATGATTAACATAAACGGTTGTGGCAGTGCAACTGAGAAGAATAGAAAAATTCAATGGTAATTTTATGAGAATAAAAAGATGATTATGACTGATGCAGCCACTATTCAGTATTGGAACAGAAAATGGATGGGCCTTGTAATATAACCATCGCGAAAAGGCTTTAGGTGTGGTGGTTGTGATCTCTAGTGATTAGAGAAGGAATTACCTATAAGGTTAACTCTAACAGTGAAATCAGTATTTAAGAGAGATGGAAATTGCTACAAGTGTGATTGAGCGAATACTTGGGAGTGACTCATAGTCGTGCTTATGTAGGGATGATCATTAAATTTGCCTCGATTGATCCGACTTGAACTGCGGAGGACTGTTGGACGTGCTTTCTTAGTGAAATCATATGGACAACATGGTATAAGGTGCGTGTGGAAGTTAACTTCTAAATAAGGAAATTTTTAGACATTTATAGAGTTTGAGAGAAATACTTTTATATATGTAGCGGTGTCAATGTCTTATATTTTGGAAATTTCTTTACCCACCTCCTAACCTTCTTAGTCACCTCTGGCGAATTTACCAAAATACCTCTTGTTTCGGAAATACATTTCCGAAAACGTACTTTTATTGAAAAAAAAAGGTGTTTTCGGAAATGCACTTCCGAAAACACGAAAAAAAGGTGTTTTCGGAAATGCACTTCCGAAAACACGAAAAAAAAGGTGTTTTCGGAGATGCATTTCCGAAAACACCCCCTTTTGGGAGAAGGGTGTCTTCGGAGATGCATATTCGAAATATTCCAAAACCAAATTGGTCTTGGAATGTTTCGGATATACACTTCCGAAAGAATTCAATAATTATTAAAAAATTAAAATCAAGGTGAATCAATACAATTAATAGGTATAAAATTAAGGTGAATCAATAAAATCAAGGTGAATCAAAATTTCCTAAACAATTTGAAAGTTAAAAATAATTTTACTAACTTATATAAATCAAAAACATTTTAATTTCATAAGTAAATTTTGAATTATATAGAGTTAAATATAAAATTTATTCATTAAATAAAATTAAGACAAAATCTTTTTTTAATTTTTTTAAACTAAATAAAAAATTATAACTCTTTTTTAATTATGAATCAGAATAGAAATATATAAATATATAATAATAATTATTAATTTTGTAAGTGAAATATATAAATATATAATATATAAATATATAATAATAATTATAAATAAAAACACTCATTTTTAAAATTTTTTAATTATTATATAAATATATTTATAATTAATATATAATAATTATTATATAAATATATAAATATATAATAATTTTTATAAATATATAATAATTATTATAATTATTATATAAATATATAAATTAAAACACTCATTTTTTTAATTTTTTTATAAATATATAATAATTATTATAAATATATAAATATATAAATAAAAAATTATAACTCATTTTATAAGTGAAATTATTTTAATTTTTTTAATTAAAATTATTTTAAATTTTAAAATATGAATCAGAATAGAAATATATAATAATTATTATTCATAACTCATAAGAAAAAATTCTCTTTCTAGATGCATTGAATAAATAATGTATCTGAATAATATTTTGTCCAGATACATTATTTATTCAATGTATCTAAAAAGGAATTTTTTTCTTATAAATAGGACCAGAGGAAGTATCAAATTTATGATATATGAATTAATTAATATCATAAAATTAATTTTTGGAATTTTTAGATTTTTTTTGTTTTTTCGGAGATGCATCTCCGAATTAATTAAAATCTCAATTTTTGGGATTTTTTCGGAAATGCACTTCCGAAGTCTGGAAAAATTTAAAAAAAAAAATATTTCGGAAATGCATTTCCGAAGCAGGGGTAAAATGGGGTTTTCGCTGGGGTGACCCCCATAGGGAGGTGGGTAAAGAAAAAACCTATATTTTTGATATTATAGATGTCGAAGTGTTTGTGTGTCCTGATGGCTGTATCGTCTCAGAGCTCATGCTTCGTATATTAAGATAATATATTCAAAGATAAATAATTTCATATTCAATTATCATTAAATTAAATCAAATTATATTATGATAATATATTCAAAGATAAATAATTTTATATTCAATTATCATTAAATTAAAATCAAATTAATCAAAAATAGTTTTTATCACGGCTAGTACTAAAGAAAGTTATGTAATCAAATCAAACAAGAAGTAATGATAAAGTAATGGGATTGTAGCCAACCACATGCACAACCCTAAATTATGCCATCAAATATTTGCTTGTTTTTGGGTTAACTTGCGTTTATAATTTGGTCATTGATATAATACAGCTCCAAATTATTTGATTTTTTTTTCTTCTGAAAATCATTTGATATTATTATTATCCCTATCAATAATTGCAAGGTAGAATTTTTGTTAGGTGTGACACCTTTCACACCTTAAAGCTTAGCAACAACCAATTCTTTAAAGCAACTCACTTTTTCACAATTACTTTTAAATAATTGTAATTTTGGATTAACTTTTTAGCTCATGGTTCTAGTACTCAATTTTCCCCGTCATGTATAAGAATGAATCGGTTTTATTTTACCAGAATGATTAAATTTTATAAATTAATTTTATAAGAAAAAATCACTTTTAAAGGATCTATACTCATAATTATTATATTATTACTATTTTGTCAATACTTAGTTTACATCCTCTGTATTACTCAATGATGGAGTGGTTTATTAGACGGTTACAAAAAAGTACCTCCTTTCCCTCTCAATGATTTTTAAGATTTCCAATTTGTTTTTTTTCTTTTCAATTTTAATGTTTTCTTACCAAGAAGTTTTTTAAAATTTTAAAGAATGCAAAGGGGTGGATCGTTGATAGTTGTCTAGGAGACACTCTCTGATATGGTTTTTGAGTGATATTAGATTTGGATTATGGTTAATTGTCTAAGAGACACAACCATAATATATTGACCGTAGTTTCTCCCATCAGTGAGAGTTTTTTCTATTGGTGAAGTTAGGTAAAGATAGCCTAGTGATAAATAAGGATGGTGTACGAAACAATAAATTTTTCACATATTTTTTCGCCATAACCAATTTTTCGATAATATATTTTAATTTGGTTTTGATAATCAATTCCCCAATTCAATTCAATTCAAAATAAATAAATATATGTAATCAAGATTTACATGCACAATGTGATACTATGGTAAATCAAATAAAATAAAAAAGGTGACATTTACATGAGCAAACCACCTATATCCTAATCTAAAATATAATAAATATAACTTAAACCTCATTCCTTAAGATCCACACTCACACAAAACACCCATGGCAATATCACAATCTATGAATATTATTAAAATTACTTGAAGAATCACAAATAGAAATTCACATAGAAACTCCTAATATCACAACATAACAAGTAAATATTTATTTATTTTTCTTTTCTGAATGTTCCTTTTCCATTTGTTCAAACAAGCTTCCATCATAAACAGCACGAACTGTTTCCTTGTGTAGTAAACCATACTTATCTTTGCAAAGAACATATAAAATTTTCCATTCTGTGTAACTAGCAAGCCTGAATATCAAAATATTGCAACAATTAATTATATATTAAGTATAATGTATTCACCAATAAATAATCAAAATAAATTCACTAAATTATCCTCCCTCCGTTTTTTATTATAAGTCGTTTTGGAAAAAAAATTGTATTTAAATATAAGTTGCTTTACAATTCCAATGAATAATTAATGTTATTTTTCCTATTATATTCTTAAATATTTACTATTTTCTCTCCTTTCAATTATATAAATTTATCTTCCACATATCATTAATGAAAGATAATTTTGTAAAAACATTCATAATTTCTCATTTTCATACAACAATTATTATTTTTCTTAATCTGTGTGAAAAGTCTAAAACGACTTATAATAAAAAACGGAGGGAGTAGTTTATATAATTAAATAAAAAAAATTACCATCCTTTATAATCCTTAGGCTCTCTATTTGCCTTTAACAACCCCATCAATTCATCAGATGTTAATGCCTCTGGATTCTTTTTTGCATGCTTGCTGAAAATCTCTTCAAATTTTGAAGGAACAAATCTGAAGAAAAAAAATAGAGTTAAAAATATCAAACATTAAGAGTTATAATGTTTAGTGAAAAGAAAAACACTAAAAAAAATATTTAAAATTTTAATTTATATAAAATGATAATATTACCTTCCTTGGCTATCATAGACACCAGAGTCACTTCCATGTTTTGCTTTCTCAATATTTTTAATTTCTATTGGTAGAAATATTGAAGGAAATTTTCCCTATACCACCATTAAAATTAAAGTTAATTAATCTAAATAAGTAGTAGTAATTTTTAAGTATTCTTTTTCTTGACCTTGAATTGACGACATTGTCATTTGTCAGTGTCTTTATCCAACAACCACTTTGAGTGGTAGGAAAAAAAAGAACAGACAGAATATGATTTTTCCAACTCATTATCTCTTATCTCTTCAACCTTTATGATTTTTTTTAACAAAGAAAATAATAAATTTTGAGTTAGTATTGTATGATTATCGAAAAAGTGGAATGTTTTAATTTAATTATATTCGTTCCATTTAAATCTATTTTGACTTTTTTTTTGTTTGTTTTTATATTTATATTTGACTTAACTTTATTATATATATAGTCTTTTTTAAAGACATAGTGTACTTTAATTTCTAAAATTAAATTGCAAACATCAAATTCAATTTTATTCTATGATACGTCGGCAGATGAATCAAATCCTATCTTATCTGCCGTGCATTTGTACGTGCTTTAATTTCATATACTTTTTCTAATGTACCAAAAGCATATGACAAATTTTTTTTTTTGTAAAAATATAACTACCAAGGAAAGAGAATCTGATTCTTATTCCACTTCACCATTTCTGTTTTTTAGTAGTACTTATTATTTTTCTTAATGGAACTATACTTTAATTTATTGCACTCTTTCTCCTCAACGTGCACTTTTTGTTTTAAACTATTTTCAAAATCATGCTTTTTTTTTTTAATCTGAGATATTATACTATTTCCTCTAGAAATTAATATCTATATTAAGGGTTAATTTCTCTTAACATAATTTTAATGAAAAAATAAAAGACATACCCGACGAGTTTTCTGACTGAGACCCAAATTTATGAAAATACAAGCCACTGACGATAACAAATATCCACAACCTATTGCTCGAAATCCTGTAATTAAGAAAAATCATTCATGAATTATTATAAAATAAAAGTGATAAAACTGAATAATTAGGGTTAAGATTGTTAACAGAAATTGATAATTAGAAGAAAAGAAAACCTAACCTTGGAATGTTTCCCATGGATAGACGATACCGTCATGGTTTCGATCGAAGAACGCAACGTGTTTTTGTAGAACATTTTCATCTGGATCTATTCTCTTCTCTGCATATTTTGTGCAATTTAACACGTAAACAATATTAATATATCAACGCAGAAAAATTAACTATTGAAATGTTGAGATACCTTGATTGTTTGTGATAGAAGATGCGGTGGCCATGGATTCTTTTGATAGAGAGAAGAGGAGAGTAATTTGAGTGCAAAGGAATGGAGAGGAAAGAAAATTGAAAGGAATATATGATTATATGAATATGAATTGTTATTATTATGATTATGATTAGTAGTATATATAGAGATGAGAATGTGATTTAATTATGATGATGAAGATTAAAGATGAGATGAGTGTTATTTGGTAATGAGAGAACCGCTATGGTTTGATTGTGTTGTATCTCAAAACTTGCGTTTCATACTTTCTTTCTAGCATATTCTTTTCTTAATTGGAACTTGGAAGGTACTGATTTTCCCATGTTTTTTTTTTGGTCAAGCTTTTCCCATGGTTTTAACTTTTAAGGAAAAACATATTAATTTTTTTTAATAAAAGTATACTTTAAAGAGTTTAATTTATATGCGCCGACAGATCTAATAGAAAACTAACAAAGTGTCTTGTCATTAATTTTTTTTTAATTTAAAGTATGATTTATTCGATACAAGGTTGTGATTGGTTGACAGTGTAAAGTAATTTTACACTATCAGTGTATGAACCTTTTTCTCTACTTTAAATTCTTCAATGACAAAAAACATGCGTGCTTTAAATGCAAAGAATTTGTTTTTTTTATTTCTCTATTTTTTATAGGCATTATTGTTAACACATTTTTTTTTTATTACCGTAAGCATGCATCTATATCAAAAAGATATAAATGGTATTCTATAAGTTCAGGTATTTTCTTTGACTTTTATATATTTTTAAAATAATAATTAAGGTTTTTCAAAAAAATAATAATAATTAAGGAAAATGCTATATTAAACTAATAGAATAATTACGAATGATATGTCGTATATTTCAATTGTTGATGTATTATATATTTTAATAATATTTAATTGCAATTTTGGTTCTCCTATTTTATTTTTATTTTTTTCTATTTTGGTTCCACGTTTTAAAAACTACAACTTTGATTTCAATTTGAATTTTCTTTTGAAAAAAGACAAAAATAAGGACTAGTTTTACAAAAAAAAGAAAAATAGAAGGACAAAAATTGCACAGAAAACTTAAAAAGAATAGTAAAATAGTAGTTTTTAAAATAGAGGGATAAAAAAAGACAAAATGGGGAGATTAAGTTATTATTAAGCCTTTTAATAAGGTTTTTTCTTTACCCACCTCCCTATGGGGGTCACCCCCAGCGAAAACCCCACTTTACCCCTGCTTCGGAAATGCATTTCCGAATTTTTTTTTCTTCTAAATTTTCCCAGACTTCGGAAGTGCACTTCCGAAACACCAAATGGGGGGTGTTTTCGGAGATGCACTTCCGAAAACACATTTTTTCAGATTTTAGTGTAATTCGAAAGTGTATTTTCGAATTATGCAGAAGTCTCTTTTTTTTATGGTTTTCTAATAGTCCCGTACGAAAGATATATTGCACGTATAATATATACAAAACGAAAAAGCCGAACAAAACAAACGACATATCAACGTAAAATACAAATATAATAAATAAAATTCAAATAATATATACAGACCGAGTCATAGTGTGCGAAATATATAATCCGAATACAAAAAAAATAAACCCGAACCCCTACTGGGTATGCCTAAACCTCTCTCTCTGGGACCTCCTCTACTGTCTGTATGCCGCCGCACGGCCCGCATCAGTGACGATCCTCTCCATCACCGCGACTGCCTATGGACCGCCCTGATCAGCGATACCTCGATCCAACGCGTCCCGCCCAAGCATCTCTATCCGCTGGCAGATTGGCAGGAGATCAATGGCGTTGTCATCCTCAGCCTGCTGGTTCTCTAGGATCTCCTCGTGTGCTGGCCTAGGAGCGCCGGGAGCGTCGGGTCTCATCAGAGGATGTGACACCCGATAGAACCATGTGACATACCCCTCCACACTGTGCCAGTCCTGGGTGACCCGAATGCGACAATACTCCTCCGGGACCACATGACGCTCCCAATCTGCATATATGTCAGTGAGCTGCACTCGGGTCACTGTCTCGGGAGCAGCCTCAAAAGGTGACCTGGGTATCAGCTGCACAAATCCACACTGTCGCATGCACCGCTCAGGGAGATACCGCATCATGGTGTTAGTCCCGCATGCCAACCAGCCAGAATATGACGATATGCTGTCAAAGGGGACAACATCAGTGTAGTCGCTGAATGGCTTCCAACTAACGTCATCGTGCATCGTGCGGTCGAGGTACCCACGGTATAGTCCCACTACATTATTCCCCCTCTGGAGAACGTATCGGGCGGCCCTGGGCATCTTGTCCTCGTACTCAGGATCAACGCGGAAGCCGTGGATGCGGGGGAAGTAGGAGATGATCCAGCTCTGAAACACAAACACGATAATGTATTAAAATTAAATACGAAACATAAATAAATGTGAAACAATTAAAATGAAATGTGAAGGATAGAAAAACACTTAGAAAGGGGGGGTTTGAATAAGTGTAGTTTTAAAAACTTGACAGATAAAAATAAATTGCACAGTTATTTTTATCCTGGTTCGTTGTTAACTAAACTACTCCAGTCCACCCCCGCAGAGATGATTTACCTCAACTGAGGATTTAATCCACTAATCGCACGGATTACAATGGTTCTCCACTTAGTCAGCAACTAAGTCTTCCAGAGTCTTCTGATCACACACTGATCACTCCAGGAACACTGCTTAGATACCCTCTAAGACTTTTCTAGAGTCTACTGATCCACACGATCACTCTAGTTACAACCTGCTTAGATAACCTCTAAGACTTCCTAGAGTATTCTGATCCACACGATCACTCTAGTTCCTTACAACTTAATGTAATCAATTCTAAGAGTATTACAAATTGCTTCTTGAAAGCGATAATCACAAACTGTGATATTTCTCTTAATCGTTTAAGCTTAATCTCACTAATATATTACAACAGCAATGTAGTGAGCTTTGATGAAGATGAAGATTCTGAGTTTAGATTTGAACAGCGTTTCAGCAAGTTTGATATGAGTTGTTTTGGTGCAGAATCGTTAACCTTGCTTCTCATCAGAACTTCATATTTATAGGCGTTGGAGAAGATGACCGTTGAGTGCATTTAATGCTTTGCGTGTTCCGTACAGCATCGCATTTAATGTTATACGCTTTTGTCAACTACCTCGAGCCTTGTTCACGCTGTGTCTACTGACGTAGCCTAGAATAGCTTTTAACGTTCCTTTTGTCAGTCAGCGTAGCTTGCCACTTGTACTTCCTTCTGATCTGATGTTTGTGAATACAACGTTTGAATATCATCAGAGTCAAACAGCTTGGTGCAGAGCATCTTCTGATCTTCTGACCTTGAAGTGCTTCTGAGCGTGATACCATCAGAACTTCAGTGCTTCTGTTCTCTTGTTCTTCTGATGCTTCCATAGACCCATGTTCTGATTCTGCTTCGACCATCTTCTGATGTCTTGCCAGACCATGTTCTGATGTTGCATGCTGAACCCTTTGAGACAAAGCTTCTGAGCGCTGAATTATGCGTACTCTTTATATATTTCCTGAAAAGGAAATTGCATTGGATTAGAGTACCATATTATCTTAAGCAAAATTCATATTATTGTTATCATCAAAACTAAGATAATTGATCAGAACAAATCTTGTTCTAACAATCTCCCCCTTTTTGATGATGACAAAAACATATATAAATGATATGAATTTGCGATCAGAAAGAATAGATGGCAAAAGACAAATTACACAGCTATAGCATAAGCATATGAATATGTCTCCCCCTGAGATTAACAATCTCCCCCTGAGATAAATAATCTCCCCCTGAAATAAATACTCGAAGAACTTTAATAAAAGACTTCCCTGATTATTTCGGTAGAGACGATCATATAAGCTTCTGTCTTCAGAGAATTCCTAGCTTCTGACTTCTGCTTCCATTGGACAGCTTCAGAACTAGAATTTCTTTAGATCCCTAGAACACTCACAGCTTCTGATTCCTGCTTCCATCTAGGACAGCTTCAGAACTTGAATTTCTTTGATCTTCTGAACATTCACAGCTTCTGACTTCTGCTTCCATCTAGGACAGCTTCAGAACTTGAATTTCTTTGATCTTCTGAACATTCACAGCTTCTGATTTCTGCTTCCATTTAGGACAGCTTCAGAACTTGAGTTTTCTGGATCTTTAGAACATTCGCAGCTTCTGATTTCTGCTTCCCTCGGATAGCTTCAGAGCTTTGAATTTCTACCAACATCACTTCATGCTAGATTTGTATCAGAACATTGTTGAATGTACCAGAGCATCATCAGAGCATCTCTACATCCTGAAATGTTACAGAACAAAAACTAAACGACAAAAGTCAGCATGAACGAGTCAGAACATAAAATGTATATTAGAACACATTATATATCAGAGCCATATAGGCTAAAATAATGTATCAGAGCAAATAGAATTTTGTCAGAACAAATAGACAAATATGGATCAAATTCTATCTTCTTTCTTGCTTCTGATTTCTGAAGCTTGACAGCACTCAGCTTGCTTCAGTTTCCATGGTTTTGCTTCTTGTGTTTGCTTTGAAGATTCTCTTCACTTCTTTATACCTGCAAAACACTTAAACCATATAGAACTTGCAGTTCTTGTTAGTAAATGTGTGGGAGCTTTACCCAGCAACTGATAGATTAATCAAATCATTTATCATTTATCTTCTCCCCCTTTTTGTCATAACATCAAAAAGAATATTTCAAAAGATTCAGATGATTAAAACGACAAATAAAATTACTGGAATGTAAAAACAAAGAAACTTTTCATTGATAATCAAAAGATATTACAAACGGTTCCTATGTTTAACAAGATGAGAAACATTCCTAGCAAATACATAAAAAGTCATCCCAAGAGGAAATAACTACAAAAATTAAAAACAGCACCCTAGCAGGACACGCTCGGTGTCAACCCATCAAGAATCCCTGTGGACTTTCCCTCAACATAGAAGTTAAAAATATCATTCTTAACCTCCTCCCATAACTCAAGAAAGTCTTCTGTCTTTGGGTGAAAGTTGATAACAACATCAAAGAAGAGGTCTGACTTGAGAGGTATTAGGAGAGCCATCCCGAGATATGCAGAGATCTGTCGCCTTTGAGTCATAGATCCTCAACAGACATAGGGTGAACGCTAGGTTTGAGCTAGGATTTTTTAAAAGAATGAAAAACTTGTTTGAGCAAGAGAAGAAAACGGAAGAGAGAGAGAGAGAGAAAAACTTGATGAGGAATGCAAAGAGATAGGGAAAGAGAAGCGTTTGAAGAGTATTTAAGAAAAAAAATGAAACGAATGTTGAATAGCATTTAATGTTACGTGACATGAGGAGAGATAATAAAGACGAATGAGGTGACTAGCACAGTTACCTATGGTCGGTGTCCCTTCAACTGCACGCGCGCTTATCCATGAATAGTAACGACAGGTTTACCATCCCGAGATAAAACGTTACAGCTGTTTTGCTTTAAAAGAGGTTCTGAATCAACTTAGACAATAAAACGTTAGTAATAACAGAATCATAATTTCTAAAAGATTTCAATCAGAACTTCTGATTAAAAAAATTCCACATTCATTTCAGAAGATACTCATACATGAGAACTTCTCATCTTCTCATTCTGGGCATAAATCCATACTGATGCTTTTCAGAATGAACTTAAACCTATCTTCAGCCAGGGGTTTTGTAAAGATATCAGCCCATTGATGGTCTGTATCCACAAAGTTTAAAGATATAACACCCTTCTGAACATAGTCCCTTATGAAATGATGTTTAATCTCAATATGTTTAGCTTTTGAATGAAGAATAGGATTCTTAGATAAACATATAGCAGAAGTATTATCACAGAATATAGGAATGTTACTCTCAAATATCTGATAATCTTCTAGCTGACTCTTCATCTAGAGCATCTGTGTACTACAACCAGCAGCAGCGACATATTCTGCTTCTGTTGTTGATAGAGCAATAGTTGCTTGCTTCTTGCTATACCAGGAGATCAAATGACTTCCAAGAAATTGGCAACTTCCTGAAGTACTTTTTCTTTCAATTCTGTCTCCAGCATAGTCAGCATCGCAGAATCCTACTAAGTTGTATTCTTTAGATTTTCTGTAAACTAAGCCAACATTAGTAGTACCTTTCAGATACCTTAGAATTCTCTTAACAGCAGTTAAATGAGATTCTCTAGGATCTGATTGGAATCTAGCACACAAACAAACACTGAACAGAATGTCAGGTCTAGAAGCAGTCAGATATAGAAGAGATCCAATCATACCTCTGTATAACTTCTGATCTACCATCTTACTTACCTCATCCTTACCTAGGATGCATGTTGGATGCATAGGAGTTTTGGCTTCTTTGCAGTCTAGAAGATTAAACTTCTTCAGAAGTTCCTTCACATACTTGGTTTGGTGAACATACGTTCCTTCTGATGTTTGATTTATTTGTATTCCAAGGAAATACTTGAGTTCTCCCATCATGCTCATTTCAAACTCAGCCTGCATAGACTCAGCAAACTCCTTTCCAAGTGTAGCATTAGATGTTCCAAAAATAATATCATCTACATATATTTGACAAATTAAAATATCCCTTTTAAAGGTTTTACAAAAGAGAGTAGTGTCCACTTTTCTTCTAGTGAAACCATTATCCAGAAGGAAAGAACTTAAGCGTTCATACCAAGCTCTGGGAGCCTGTTTCAATCCATATAACGATTTCTTTAATTTAAAAACATGATTAGGAGACATAGAGTCTTCAAAACCAGGAGGTTGATGGACATAAACTTCTTCATCTATATAACCATTTAAGAAGGCACTCTTAACATCCATCTGATAGAGAGTGATGTTATGTTGAGTGGCAAATGAAATTAATAGACGAATAGATTCTAACCTGGCCACTGGTGCAAAGGTTTCTGTATAGTCAATCCCTTCTTGCTGACTATAACCCTGAGCCACCAGTCTGGCTTTGTTCCTTACCACTTCACCTTTCTCACTAAGCTTATTTCTGAAGACCCATTTTGTGCCGATTATATTGAATCCATCTGGTCTAGGAACAAGATCCCAAACATCATTCCTTGTAAACTGATTCAGTTCTTCTTGCATAGCAATTATCCAGTCTGGATCTTCTAGAGCATGATCAACAGAAGTTGGCTCGATCAAAGATACAAGACCTAATTGACAATCTGCATTGTTCTTAAGGAATGCTCTTGTTCTGATTGGATCATCCTTCTTTCCAAGAATGACATCTTCTGAATGACCAGAGATGAGTCTGGATGATCTTCTGACAGATGGTTCTTCAGAAATGCTTAGATTCTCCAGAGAAGCTGATACTTGATCTTCCGATTCTTTGCTTCTGAGAAGCTCTGCTTCTGATGCGTTGCTTCTTGGCTCAACAACTTCTGATATATCAATATCACAATCTGCAAAATTATCAAACTGCTTTGGTTTTTCAGAACCAAGCTTATCATCAAACCTGATATTGATTGATTCTTCTACAATCAATGTTTCAGTATTATATACTCTGTAGCCTTTTGAGCGTTCAGAATATCCAAGAAGGAAACATTTTTGAGCTTTGGAATCAAACTTACCAAGATGATCTTTAGTGTTCAGAATAAAGCATACACATCCAAAAGGATGGAAATATGATATGTTGGGCTTTCTATTCTTCCACAATTCATAGGGAGTCTTATTTAGAATAGGTCTGATAGAGATTCTATTCTGAATATAGCATGCAGTGTTTATTGCTTCTGC
The DNA here is from genome assembly GCF_029867415.1 of Vicia villosa. Lineage (NCBI taxonomy): Eukaryota > Viridiplantae > Streptophyta > Magnoliopsida > Fabales > Fabaceae > Vicia > Vicia villosa. The sequence goes on along the minus strand of NC_081183.1, from coordinate 171,680,845 downwards.
CCAGAAATGCTTAGCCATATTGGTTTCATTGATCATGGTTCTGGCCATTTCTTGTAGAGTCCTATTCTTTCGTTCTACAACTCCATTTTGCTGTGGAGTTCTAGGACAAGAGAAATCATGGGCAATACCATTTTCTTTGAAGAATTCTTCAAAGGATTTGTTCTCAAATTCACCACCATGATCACTTCTAACCTTTATGATTTTACACTCTTTTTCAGATTGAATCTGAATGCAGAAATCAAAGAACACTGAATGAGTCTCATCCTTGTGTTTCAAGAATTTTACCCATGTCCAGCGGCTATAATCATCTACGATGACTAATCCATATTTCTTCCCTCTGACAGATGCTGTTTTGACTGGGCCAAACAGATCAATGTGCAAGAGTTCTAATGGCCTTGAGGTAGAAACCACATTCTTGGACTTGAATGCAGGTTTGGAGAACTTGCCCTTCTGACATGCTTCACAAAGAGCATCTGATTTGAATTTCAGATTAGGGAGTCCTCTGACCAGATTCAGTTTGTTAATCTGAGAAATCTTTCTCAAACTAGCATGACCTAATCTTCTGTGCCAGACCCACTGCTCTTCAGAAACAGACATAAGACAAGTCACCTTCTGACTCATAAGATCTTGCAGATCTGTCTTATAAATGTTGTTCTTCCTCTTGCCTGTAAATAGGATTGAGCCATCCTTCTGATTTACAGCCTTGCAAGACTCTTGATTAAAGATTATATCATAACCATTGTCACTCAATTGACTGATAGATAAGAGGTTATGTGTTAATCCTTCTACAAGAAGTACATTAGAAATGGAAGGAGAGTTACCAGACTTTATAGTTCCAGAGCCAATTATCTTGCCTTTCTGATCTCCTCCAAACTTGACTTCTCCTCCAGACTTAAACACCAGGTCTTGGAACATAGACCTTCTTCCTGTCATGTGTCGTGAGCATCCAGAGTCCAGGTACCATGACATGTTGTGCTTTGTCCTTTTTGCAGTCAAGGATATCTGCAATAGGAATAATTTTATCCTTAGGTACCCACATTTTCTTGGGTCCTTTCTTGTTAGATTTTCTCAAGTTCTGATTGAACTTGGGTTTAACATTGTAAACAATAGGAGGAACAGCATGATAATTTTTAATGTGAGTTTCATGATATTTCCTAGGTTGTGTCACATGCTTTTTGGTGTGTGTTATGTGAAAACTTTGAGCATGTGAAGTGTGCCTAATATCATGGGAGTGGCCATACTTGAACTGATCATACAATGGCTTGTATGTGAATTTCATTTTATCAACAGGTTCAAGTTTGTATGGGGTTTCACCCTCAAAACCAATGCCAACTCTTTTGTTTCCAGACACAGCATATATCATAGAAGCTAGCTGACTTCTGCCAATACTTCTAGATAAGAACTTCCTGAAACTTAAATCATATTCTTTCAGAATATGGTTTAGACTAGGAGTGGATTTTTCTGAATCAGAAGGAGATCCAACATTATTGGATAATTTTAAAAGTTTTTCTTTTAATTCAGAATTCTCCAACTCAAGCTTCTTTGTTTCAAATTCAAATAGCTTTTTCAGCTTTTTGTATTTGAGACTAATCTGAGACTTGAGTTCCAGAAGTTCAGTTAGACCGGAAACTAACTCATCTCTAGTAAGTTCAGAAAATACCTCTTCAGAATCTGATTCTGATGTAGATTCTGATCCATCATCTTCTGTCGCCATCAGCGCACAGTTGGCCTGCTCATCTTCAGAGTCTGAATCATCTTCTGACTCATCCCAGGTTGCCATAAGACCTTTCTTCTTATGAAACTTCTTCTTGGGATTTTCCTTCTGAAGATTTGGACATTCATTCTTGAAGTGTCCAGGCTCATTGCATTCATAGCACATGACCTTCTTCTTGTCAAATCTTCTGTCATCAGAAGATTCTCCACGTTCAAATTTCTTTGAACTTCTGAAGCCTCTGAACTTCCTTTGCTTGGTCTTCCAGAGTTGATTTAGCCTTCTGGAGATCAAAGACAGTTCATCTTCTTCTTCAGATTCTGATTCTTCAGGATCTTCTTCTCTAGCCTGAAAAGCGTTAGTGCATTTCTTGATATTTGATTTTAATGCAATAGACTTACCTTTCTTTTGAGGCTCATTTGCGTCCAGCTCTATTTCATGACTTCTCAAGGCACTGATAAGCTCTTCCAGAGAAACTTCATTCAGATTCTTTGCAATCTTGAATGCAGTCACCATAGGACCCCATCTTCTAGGTAAGCTTCTGATAATCTTCTTCACGTGATCAGCCTTGGTGTATCCCTTGTCAAGAACTCTCAATCCAGCAGTAAGAGTTTGGAATCTTGAAAACATCTTTTCAATGTCTTCATCATCCTCCATCTTGAAGGCTTCATACTTCTGGATTAAAGCTAGAGCTTTAGTCTCCTTGACTTGAGCATTTCCTTCATGAGTCATTTTCAAGGACTCATATATGTCATAGGCCGTTTCCCTGTTAGATATCTTCTCATACTCAGCATGAGAGATAGCATTCAGCAAAACAGTTCTGCATTTATGATGATTCCTGAAAAGCTTCTTCAGATCATCATTCATTTCTGCCTTGTCAGCTTTACGCCTCTGGCATTTACTGGATGTTTGTAACCATCCATCAGAAGATCCCATAGATCACCATCTAGACCAAGAAAGTAACTTTCCAGTTTATCTTTCCAGTATTCAAAGTTTTCACCATCAAATACCGGCGGTCTAGTATAACCGTTGTATTGCTCAGCAGAGCCAGATGTAGATGCAGGTGTAGACTTTTCACTTTCATCAACCATCTTTTACTGAAGCGTTTTTCTCTTCCTGAATCTTTTCTAAACACGGTTAAGTGCTTGCACCTTAGAACCGACGCTCTGATGCCAATTGAAGGATAGAAAAACACTTAGAAAGGGGGGGTTTGAATAAGTGTAGTTTTAAAAACTTGACAGATAAAAATAAATTGCACAGTTATTTTTATCCTGGTTCGTTGTTAACTAAACTACTCCAGTCCACCCCCGCAGAGATGATTTACCTCAACTGAGGATTTAATCCACTAATCGCACGGATTACAATGGTTCTCCACTTAGTCAGCAACTAAGTCTTCCAGAGTCTTCTGATCACACACTGATCACTCCAGGAACACTGCTTAGATACCCTCTAAGACTTTTCTAGAGTCTACTGATCCACACGATCACTCTAGTTACAACCTGCTTAGATAACCTCTAAGACTTCCTAGAGTATTCTGATCCACACGATCACTCTAGTTCCTTACAACTTAATGTAATCAATTCTAAGAGTATTACAAATTGCTTCTTGAAAGCGATAATCACAAACTGTGATATTTCTCTTAATCGTTTAAGCTTAATCTCACTAATATATTACAACAGCAATGTAGTGAGCTTTGATGAAGATGAAGATTCTGAGTTTAGATTTGAACAGCGTTTCAGCAAGTTTGATATGAGTTGTTTTGGTGCAGAATCGTTAACCTTGCTTCTCATCAGAACTTCATATTTATAGGCGTTGGAGAAGATGACCGTTGAGTGCATTTAATGCTTTGCGTGTTCCGTACAGCATCGCATTTAATGTTATACGCTTTTGTCAACTACCTCGAGCCTTGTTCACGCTGTGTCTACTGACGTAGCCTAGAATAGCTTTTAACGTTCCTTTTGTCAGTCAGCGTAGCTTGCCACTTGTACTTCCTTCTGATCTGATGTTTGTGAATACAACGTTTGAATATCATCAGAGTCAAACAGCTTGGTGCAGAGCATCTTCTGATCTTCTGACCTTGAAGTGCTTCTGAGCGTGATACCATCAGAACTTCAGTGCTTCTGTTCTCTTGTTCTTCTGATGCTTCCATAGACCCATGTTCTGATTCTGCTTCGACCATCTTCTGATGTCTTGCCAGACCATGTTCTGATGTTGCATGCTGAACCCTTTGAGACAAAGCTTCTGAGCGCTGAATTATGCGTACTCTTTATATATTTCCTGAAAAGGAAATTGCATTGGATTAGAGTACCATATTATCTTAAGCAAAATTCATATTATTGTTATCATCAAAACTAAGATAATTGATCAGAACAAATCTTGTTCTAACAAAATGTACCGTCAGTAGTGTGCAGGATCCGGTCAACTGCCTGGTCCTCCAGTTGGAGGCCTCATTCAGCTTCTGGTATAAGTATACCAGAGTAGCTGACCCCCAGTTCCACTGGTGAACGGTAGTCAAATTCATGAAGTAGCGAAGGTAGGTCACATCGACATATCTTGCACTCTTGTCTACAAAGATTGCAGTGCCCACCACAAACATGAACCAGCACCGGAGAGCGCAGGCACGGTGATACTCCACAAATAGGGCGTTATCCGTCTCCTCAGATTCGGCCACCGCCACCAGGTGGTTCTCAAAATATGCGCTCAATATGGTGAACCGGATATGAGGCCCATTTGTCGTCTCGCATTCATAGTCAGCCATATCTGGCTCCATACCCAGATAGAGTGCCATCCACTCACTAGCTTCGATCCTCTGGATCCAGGAATGGTCCAGCAGCCTCCCCCTAATCGGCAAGTGGAGAAGACACTGCACATCGTGCAAGGTGATCGTCATCTCCCCAACCGGTAAGTGGAAAGAAGACGTCTCCCTGTGCCACCTCTCCACAAAGGCCCCCTGCATGCCGTGGCTAATGGTGGTATACCCCGTCATGCTGTTAGCTGAAGATTTCGTTTGGGAAGAATGTCCTTCGAAGGTCTGAAATTCGAAGGAGATGGTTACTGATGACCATCTTTGAAGATAGAAAATGGCTACTGATGGCCATGCTTCGAGAATGATGTTTAAGTTGGAACAAAGATAGTGAGCGCCGAAGCTAAATTCGAGAAGAATGGTCTTTGGGACTTAGACGTTTTTGCGAAATATGCGAAGTACTGAAGCTTGGTGTGTTTTCGTGGCATTCTCGATTTTAAATTACGTTGCCACGCGTCGAAAGAGGATTCAGGCGGGAGGATTTGAATTTCGAAGTAGTTTGTATAACTGCACAAAGACAGATGGCATCCCAGGGATTCTCGAAAGTAACGTGGCATCAGATTAGTGTAGGACCGTTAGGGTCAAATTTAGTATAAATAAGGGTCTTAGTATTAGGATTCCGGGTGTTCATTTTGTACAAATCACTCACATATTGCTCAAGTATCAAGTGTTAAGAGAAAGAGTTCGCTGAGAAATGTACGTATGACACCAACACCATTTTAAATACATGTGTATTTTCCTTTATTCAAGTATCTTTCGATATTACTGCGTTTCATTTACTTTCTGTCATTTACATTTCTGTACTATTTATTTTCATGTCATTCATCTTCGAAGCATTTAACTTTTCTGCACTTTAAGATTCTTGCACTTTTACAGTTTTGTCTTATATTTTATCTTTAACTCACCTTTCACTTGTGTTATATTTACGTGTATAACAAGGTGATTGCTAATCTTTATTTCTTTGTTCAAGTATTTCTTATTTCGAGACACATCAATCATATACATAATTCGAACTATCATGAATAACAACCTTTTTGACTATGTCCTAGGATCAATCTAGTCGATCCTGCGAGTAACCAAATCATATTTATTATAGTTTGGAAGACTAGCGGTTGTTTACCGGAAATCACCGTAAACACATGCACAGCCCACCTAGCCCTGAAGCTCTCACCGCGTCGTTAAACCACTGCGCCTCTGGTTTAAAGAGACTGAAAATCTTTCAGGTGTGGTTCACCTGTTTCAGAGTCTGTCTCTCCTGTTACTACAAAAACAAATAAAAAACACTGTTAATTAGAAACGGTTAAATAAAAAACACTGTTAATTAAGTCCTAAATAAAATGTTGAATAAACAGCTAAATTAAAAACGGTTAAATAATAAAGTCATGCAAACTATAAAAAATACCTCTCCCCCCATATACGCCGAGCGATGTGCTCGTTGTAGGTAATCAGCAACGTCGTGTCACTGGGCCCTCCCGGGTAGCCCTCCTCCTGCTCCTCCTCTTCCCCGTGTGGAGGATCAACATCCGGTACCTCCTCCGCCTCGTGGTATGTAACTGCCTCCTCCTCCTCCTGCTGGCGGGAAGAAGAGACCCGAGTCACACGACTTTTGGATCCAGATGAGGATGTACCCTCTTCCATCTGCACGGGTACTCGCACACGACGACCCTGTCCCTGCATCGACGCCAGCTGTGCCGCCCGCTCGCGTCTCGTCGACGCAGTCTGGGTCTCTCTACCCTGTCTGATGCGTGCTGGGTTGCCTGCCATGTTCTTGAAAACAATTGAAATCAATAAGAATGCGAAAAAATTGAAAAAACAGAAAAAAACAATTCTGGACCACTTCAGAAGTTCATTTCCGAAACTGGGAATGGAGGTGTTTTTGGAAATGAACTTCCGAAACACCCCTGCGAAGCCAAATCCTGCAACTTCCATGGCAGAACCCCAAATGCAACATCAAAACTAATTTTAATCATTCTAAACAACCTAAATAGCAGTACCAACCTACCCCAATATAATTTTCGCAAGTTCTAAACACCCTAATAGAGATATGAATCATGGATCTAAAAATTGAAAAACTTACCACTAATAGAGATTGAGATGATTTAGGTTGAGATTGGGTCGCCTTTGGCAATCTCTGACTAGTTCACACATTTGCTTTTGCAGAAATTTTGAAGAGAGGAAGTTTGGAAGAAGATTTAAGGTAAAATGAATGGGGGAGGGGGGCTGTTTTGCTTAATCTGCAAAACGCGCAATATTTTGGAAATGCACTTCTGAAATGCTGTTTTCGGAAATACATTTCCGAAATAAGACAAATTTTGAAAAAAAAAGGCGCTTTCGGAGATGCATCTCCGAAAACTCCATTTTTTTGCATTTCGAAAATACATTTCCGAAGTAAGGGGTATTTTGGGTTTTTCACCAGAGGTGACCGAGAGTAAGGAGGTGGGTAAAGAAATTTTCTTTAATAATTGTTTTATTAAATTAGTTAGTAGATTATTAGTTGAATTGAGATACAATAAATATATTGATAACCAATTTAAATAATAATAATAATAATAATAATAATAATAATTGTTCTGGTCTGGGCCGAGCAGGCCTAATACTTAAGCTATGGCCAAACATGCCCAATCCTTTAGCCATGGTCGAACAGGCCCAACTCTGTTCCAGGCCCAATAAGCACGCGCATTAGCTGTTATGGGCATCAATCTCACATGCGTACTAAAGAGCACATGGTCAAACCCACTAGCGAGGGATTCAGGTTGCTCGCTCCAAACCCTACACGTCATCTATCTAGAATATGAGGCATTTGCTGACTCAGCCCTACCACGTGGGATTATGGCAGTTTCCTAATGAATTTAGTTCAATTAGGGAATCTTGGCCCAGCGCCTGAACTATAAATACCTTCTTTTACTAGAGGGTCAGGTAACTTCATTCATTCTCACTCTTACCTTGTACTTGCACTCTGATTACTCTCTCTTCTCACTTTGACATCGGAGTATCTTGCAGGTACATCCCCCAGTTCATAGAAAACTCAGCTTGTTGCAGACCTTGACCATCCTTCTGATCAGGTAAGATCAATAATAAAGCCACTTAAATTGAGATAAAATAAAAAGTCACTTCATTTTGAGATAAAAGGAATATTAATTGCTAATTTATTCAAATATTACATCTCTTTTTTTCTCAACATCATTAATATTTTTTTTGACTTAAATAGTGTTTTGGTTCCTGTAAATTGACGATTTTTTTATTTTATCCCCAAATTTTTTTTTCCAAGTCCTTATTGGTAGGGTCGTTTTTAAGGGCGTGCAAAGCGGACTACCGCACAGTGCCTCAATTTTTTTTTACAGTTAAGCTATTACTAAATAGGGCCTCATAAATTTTTGCCACTATTAAAATGGGGTTAAATAGGGCCTCTAATTATTTTGTCATGGTTGAACCATGACTAACCTATACAGAGCCTCCAAAAAATTGTGACGACCCTGCTTATTGGTATTGGTCTCTGACGTAAAATTATGTTTAAAAAATGATGTGACCAACATTGCTGATGTGACAACCATTTTTTTTCCTTTTTTTATATCACTAATTCCACATAAGTTTTTTTTTGTTTGGGTATTAAATGTTAAAATGGAAAAACTTAAATTTTGATCCCAACAAATTGAACTCATTCCCCTTGTAATCCCAAAATACTCTCTATCCACTAGATCAAGCTTTTCATTTGTTTATAACATTGCAACAATAATATATATTTAATAAATTACTTAATATTTTTACTATTAATGACTAATTAGTTTATTAAAGATTAAATAATTATTAAATATAATTGAAACTTTAAATAATTTATTTATGGTTGAAACATTAAATAGTTAAAATATTTAATAAATAAATTATTTGATAAAAAATATTACTAGTTGAAATAATAAATAGTTAAAATATTTAATAAAACATTATTTAATAAAATAAATAGTTCAAATATTAAATTATTGAAATAATATAAAATAATTAGTTGAAATATCAATAATCAATAATCTTCACAAAATTTGTCAGGCATTTCAAGACTTGGAATACCAATAACCATATCTTGAGTAATCAGTTGATTGAGTGATCGAAAATTCAAATGTCCAGACCTCAAATATCACAACCAACTATCTGTGTGGTCGACAGTTTTTAGACATTGTACTTTAGTCGAACTGATCATGGTCTTAAACATCCTTTTCTTCAACAGAGGAGATTTCAAGATCAAATTATTCTGGGTCTCGAACAATTTTAAAACTCCATCTTTCATGACAACTGAGAAACCTTTCTCGACTAGTTGTCCAACACTTAGCATGTTGCACTTTATTCCAGGTACATAGAGCACATCTTTGATCATAGCTTTCTCTCCATTACTCATTTGAAAAACTATGTTGTCAGTACCTTCTGCTTGGAACGAACTATTATCAGCAAGTTTTACCTTGCTCTTTTTCGACTCTTCGAAAATCTGCCAACCACACCGCTTGACCACTCATGTGATTCGAGCAGCCTGAGTCGAGGAATCATATCTTGGATTCGACATGGTTATATACAACTGCAGCCATAGCTACCATACCTTTAGAATCATCTGAATCTTGGTTTGCAAGGTTCGCTCCTTCGTCCTTGCCTTTTGTCGATCCATTGTCTTTCTTATACCAATAATGTTTAGACAAGTGACCTCACTTATCATAGTGATAGCATTGCACACCTTTCTTATCTTTGTCCCTTCGATAGTTTCCTTCTCTTCTTTTCGTGGATTCAGAAGTTCTATCATCGACTTTATGCTTGTGAGGGTTCGACCAAGACTTCTTGCCCCGAGTCTTGTCTACTTTACCTTTGAATTTTTTGGAACCACCATTATTTTTCCATGACTGAGCCTGCAAAGCATGTATCGAATCTTGAACTCATTTCCTTTCGTCAATCCTAATCTCATGCACTTCCAACGAACCAACCAAATCTTCCAATTTTAGGGTTTCAAGATTGTTGGATTCTTGAATAGCTACGATAACGTGATCAAAGTGAGAGGTTATCGTACGTATTATCTTCTCAACTATCATCTTATCAGTTAAGGTTTCACCACAATCCTTCATGAGATGGACGAGTTTCTGCACCTTCGACACATACTCTGCAATCTTTTCATCTTCTCCCATGAACAACAATTCATATTGTCAACGCAAGGTCTGCAACTTGACAACCTTGACTTTCTCACCTCCTTCATAATACTTGACAAGAATATCCCATGCCTCATTCGCCGATTCAACATGAGAGATTCTGTCGAATTTTGGAGCATCAACCGTTGTCTGAATGCAATACTTAGCCTTACAGTCCTTCTTCTTGGCTTTGTTGTGGGCTGTTTTCTCTGCGTCAGATGCATTTGCAGCCAGGGCATGAACGTCGTCGGTAACCACTTCTAGGGCTTCATGAAAGTTAAATAGAGATTGCATCTGTTTTCTCCGTCATATCCAATTCTTGTCGTCAAGCATTGGAAGAAAATTCAGAATGTCATTAGTACCATTCATCTTTGCAGTGATTGATTCACGTTCCTTGGAAACACGACCACTGACGTGAAGTTCTAGAAAACACGATCAAGAACAGTAACCGTAAGCTCTGGATACTAATTTGTTAGTGCGTGAGGCACTTTTAGTGATGAGAGAATAGAGAGAATAAGAAAATAAGAGTTATATTATTGATTTGAATTGTACAAATAATAATGAAAAGTAAAAAATTATCACTTTTTTATATATACCTAACTTATACACTAAATAAACTTAATAAACTCTAATTAGACTTGGGCTTAGGTTAGAGAACTTTGTTCTAATATCTCCACAACTTCTCCTATTTTAGAGTTGAATATACCTTGTATTCATCCTTCTTATAAAAAAAATATTCTGAAAATTTACTTTAAGCTTCAATATACGTTGTGTCGGTTCTCTACCAGTCGAAATTTATATTCTAATCAATGTGAACCTCCTAGCACACAAAAAAATCAAGATAGCAAGAAGCCATAGATTCGGGAAAAAGTCTTTTGAATAACAGTTGATTTTATATTTTTATTATTAATAAAATTGAATGTAATTTCTATCCTTTTTTTTAATGTGATTGGCAAGTTATTTTCTAAAAGATGAAGACAAATGGAACCAATCAAATCTAATTGATTTGAATCATATTTTCTAATCTTCAACAAATTCAACTCATATTTACCTATAGTTGAAATTAAAGAGTTTATATTCTACACATTTCTAACTTTTCCCAAACAAGAAAACAATGGAATCGTTATAATCAACTTTTTGGTAGGCAATCAATTTTTTCGCCAAAATCTTCAACAATACTTCTTTCTTCTTTCTTCTTTCTTCATGTTCATATGTTTCTAATCCGTTATGAGTAATAACACACTAAAATAATCCTAAACCATTAGATTAATTGCATTGCATAGTGATGCAACACGACACTCAACCACAAAACAATACATATTAGGAAATTTGAGTTTGGGCAGAATGTGTGAGCTTTAAAGGCAAGGCATTGAGTAATTAACCATTTCATCTCTATTCACTTTTTAGGCTCTTTGGACAACTTTGCGTAACGGGCACATGCTATTCGAAGCAATAATTTAAGTTTGTAAATTAATGCAATAAGAAAAATGCTAATGTGTGTCTTAAGGATTAGAGTTGTGAGTTTATAGGACTCTTTAAAATTAGGCATAGTTACAAATTATCCAATATATTCATAGTACAATTAAGAATAGTTTTTTTTATGGGGAAAAATGACACCAAATTTGTATTGTTTTTTTTATAAGATGGAAGTGATAGACAAATATGGGTGTCTGACCTAATCTATGTTAATTTGAGACTTTTTAAAATAAAAAAATAAATAAATTGAATAATAAATATTTTTAACTAAAAATGTTAGCTAAAGGGCAAATAAAAATTAATTTAAAATCATAAAATTCACATTTTTTTTAAAATGGCTGATTTCTAAATATCAAGACCAAACAACAATCGTTCCTGATTTATTTCACAAAATATATGTTAAGATAGTTCAATTATAACTAAATAAGATTTGATATGGCTCTGTGTTCTAATTTCTATCGAATTAAAATTTTTTAAAGTAAAAAAATTAAGAAAATGAATTATGTATAGATGTTATTAAAATTGTTAAGCTAAAGGGCTAATAAAAATTATTTTTTTGCAAAATCCGAAAAATACAAGATATTTACTACATGCGTGAAAAATCTGGTAGTTATAAATGAGTGAAAAAATTGAACATCTAAGATTTTACCAACAATTTTATATGGCTGTGATTGCACCTGTATTGTGTGGTCTTGAATGAATTCAAACTTGTATAAATAAGGGCCATGTGTTGTTAAAAATAACATCTTTGATGTCTTTTTCTCATTTTTTGTCTAAGGCAGAAGTGTACTTCAACGAGGTGAAAATTCCCGTAGAGTTTCGGCTTCCGAAAAACAGCGCATGACTCGTCGTCTTGATATCCAAGTTGAATGATTTGTTGCTCGACACGGATAACAGAAAGGTGAGTAAGATCAAATTTCGGGAAGACTGGATTGATACTGATGGAAGGGTGAAATACAACCTTATTAAGTTGAAGATCGATGAAGATTTGAAAGCTATGTGTAGATCATATCACTGTAGGCAAACAAAAGGGACTGATCGAGTTCGAGGCGACATTTTTTAGATCTGTTGACGACATTATCAAGATGTTGAAACGTCTAGAATCATCTCGTGGTGTTTAGGCTATATTATTTATCATTGTTTTCTTAAGTTACGCAATCGTCTATCTAAGTTATGTAACTGTTTATCAAATGTTAAGTTATGTTCATCATACATCAATGAAAATGGAAAAATGTTATCTAATAAATAGTATTGTGCAAATGCTTGATGTAACATGTATACTATAGCGGTTGCCTCATACATATCCTGCTGCACTAGCTTGCCATACCTATCACATAACCAAGATAGGCGAAAAGTGAGCACCCTTCATAGTTCTAAACTCCTCTATCATCTGCTCCTCAATAAGTCCCCAAGTAATCTACAGTTGTCATACACGCGCTCTCTTGACTAATGATAGGAGCGGTGGAGAAACTATTTGCCAACAAAATATGGAAAAGCGAGGAGACGTTATCCATTGTGATCGTCATCTCACCAAATGGAAGATAGAAGAAAGATGCCTCCTTGTGCCATTGCTCAACAAATGCTGTCAGAAGCTGATCGTCGAGCATGGTCAGCGAATTGTCCATCAATGGAAGGAGACCGCACTCCTCAACTATCGCCTTCACCTCTAGTGACATCACAACATCAGAGAACTTTTTCAACTTCAACCCATGGGTGGGCACCTTAAGCGAAATACGGTCCTGTAATAAAAATAATAAAAAAATAGTTAATTTTAAAATATCATTAATAAATAAAGTCACATCAGAGGAATATCATATACATATTTCTCCTTGCCATAATCAATATGCCACATAATCCGCATATCCTCTAAGAACAGAAGTGTCATTGGGCCCATCAGAAAACCCTCAATCTGTGTGTACAGATGGGTCTATTGAAGCAAGGGTAAGGACATCTGTCTCAATTGGAAGAGTAACTTCTATATCATCAGTAGGAGTCACTTTAGTAGCCGTATGAGGAGTATGCGCCCCAAGAATAGTATCTGGAGTGACTTCTAATGTAGTTGTTGCCTCTGCCTCAAAAGGATAGGGCACCTCTGCCATCTTAGGAGTACGTGCAATCTCTGTCTCTGTCAGATGGGGCACATCAACTGGCTCATCCTCAACATCTCTCGTCCATCCAGAAGCAGATCAAGACCCTCTATATTGAATAATGCGGGGTGCACGAAATTGTGCTAATTTGGCCAGCCGCCTCTTGTGAGAACCGGTCGGTGTCCGTCTCCATGTTTTGAGACGCGAGTCCTCCACATCACCTCCCCTCTATCGAGCCCTCCCAACAAATATGTCGCGCAATTGACCAACAATCGTACCATTTGTGTCTCTGGTCTTCACTGAAAAAATAAAACAATTTTTAAGCCTACTTGATATTTCAGAAAATCCAGAACATTGATTTTTCAGGATATGCGAAAATGAGGCATACATTATTCTGAAAAATTCAAAATATGTGGTAAACATGTATATATTATTTCGGATTTTTTGAAAAATCTAATAAAAATGCATGAGTTTTACAATATATTTTTAAAAATCCAGAGATTTTTAATATTTATATTCTATTTTAAAAAAATCCAGAATAATAATTACATTTTTACTGAGTTTTTCAAAAAATACCAATTTTTTTTGTACTTTTACCGGATTTTTTTGAAAAGTACGATAAAAAAATGAAAAATGCAGTAAAAAAAATTCAAACTTACTTTGTCAAGCTGCTTCTGAAACCTCATCCCACCTTTTCTTTGAATGTCCTTATGCTTCAAAATTTTGGACATGGATCAGTGCCCAGCTTCAACAACCTTTTACTATCAGAAATTTGGCAGACTGCTTAAGGATTTTGAATGAGCCTTGGAGCCCCCAGGCCTTAGCAGTTGTTAAAGCCAGCTTTGCTCACACAATCAACCAACTTTGGCAAGCTAGAAATCTTTTAAGATTTGACAGCAAAATCACTCATTGAAAACACTGCATTTCTAATATTGCTGCTAGAGCCAAACTGGTGGGTCATCACACTTCCAAAAAGGCTAATGGTTCCTTGTTTAGTTTCTCTATGCTGAAAGCCTTTGGCATAATTATGCACCCACGAAATCAGATTGGCACTCGCGAAATCCTTTGGTGTCCGCCGGCTCCGGGTTGGATTAAATGCAACATAGACGGTGTTGCCTCTGGTTCCCATTTGTTTGCTGCTTGTGGTGGAATCTACCGTGATGATAAGGCTGTGCACATGCTCAGTTTCAGTGTATTTTTGAATGAAGGGTCTCCTGTTTTTGCATAATTCATGGCAACTATTATAGCTATTGAAAAGGCTAAGCATTTAAATTGGAATAAGCTATGGATTGAAACGGATTGTTTACTTTTGGTAAAAGCTTTCTCGAACGTTCATCTTGTGCCTTGGATAATCGAATCTCGTTGGCTCTCGTGTTGGGCGTACACTCTTCGTATGGATTTCATGATCACGCACATTTATAGAGAGGCCAATTTTTGCGCTGATATCCTGGCGAATATCGGTTTTTCGAGTAGAAGCATATCTTGGTTTAATAGTGTTCATAACGATATTAAGGTGGATTACTTGTTAGACAAGGCGGGTACTCCTAGACTTAGGCTTTGCACTTAAGAGGTTTTGGTCTTGTCCCCCTCTTGTGTTCCTTGTAATCTTTTGGTTTGTTTGATTATTAATATAATCTCTTTTTTCTTAAGAAAAATACAAAATATCTGATAGTGAATATTCAAAAAATTAAAAAGGATTTAAAAAAGTTCACATTTCTCTAATAATTTTTATAAAAAAAATAAAAATAATTATCAGAGTTATTAAGATAAAAACACAGGAGTGTGGGGTGCCATGTACAATTTGGAGGTTACAGAAAGATTTTCTTCAAATGAGATGTGGGGTGTTACTATTAGATTTGTCCATTATTATATCAACTAGGCCCAAATAAATTCACTTCTGCGAAGAGCCAAAAAAACCTTCTAGAGTTTCTTCTCGTTTCTTCTCGCGCGCACAGCACCTTCAACCTACACAATCTTTTCTCTTTTCTTCAATTTTTCGTGGAAAACAAAAGAACCTGAATCCCATCTCGTCGAATTCATCTTCCTGTTTCGTTTTTTTCCTCAACTTGTTCACGGTGAGTATTCCTTTATTTTCTACTCTTTGATATGCATATAAGGTGTTTGTAAAATGTTCTGTGTAGAATGGATTGTGTTATTGTTATATTTTTTATGAATTGGATGTTGGAATCATCTATGAAAGTACCATTTGATGCTGATGTGATTTTTCATTTGGATTAGAGTTTCAGGTGAAAGCTGAATGTGTTGTGATTCAAAGGAAAGTTGCAGTTTGTAATAAAAAAAGAGTAACTTGTTGGCCCAGGTGTTTGAATAATGGCAGATACCATAGTTACAACTGACCAATCTTCTACTCCCTCGCTAAACCCTACCCGAATAATCTGTCATGTGTAAGTTCCTCTGGATTTTATTATACTTTTTTAAATATTTATTTTGTAGTAAGAATACTGATCAAACTAATCTCTTTTGTACATTTTCATACAAAAACAGATGTCAGAAGCAGTTTTCTCAATACACATGTCCTCGATGCAATTCACGATACTGCTCCCTCCCTTGTTATAAAGTAAGTGAAGTTACAAAATGGTTATGTTTGATTTGTGAACTAAAATGAAGTTCATTCCTTTCTATAAATACTCTAATTAAGTTTTGTTCATTGTTTGCTATGAACTGCCGTAATGTTGATCTCTTTTATTGTCGTTTTTACAGTCTCATAGTCTTCGTTGTACTGAATCCTTCATGAAAGAAAACGTTGTTCAAGAGCTCCAGCAAATGCAACCTGATGAACAAACCAAACATAAAATGTTGGACATACTGAAAAGATTTCATTCAGAAGAGGAAATGGATAACACGGATGAGGATTGTAAGTCATCCATACTTCTTGCTTTGCTTTCAGAAATTCAAATGTTTCAGAGTTGTTTTTCTGCACTCTTGTTAAATATTTATCTCTGCTTGTGAACTTATTTAGTTTTATATTTTTCATATGAAGCATATTTTTTCACTTATAACAATAACATTCAATTCAATGACTTTCTAGCTTTTCTGTCAAAAACAATACATCTTCCTTGCTTAGTCCCAAAATGTTAGTTCGTTATTCAATGCGTTGGGCTCTATTAAAACCTAAATTTCAGTGAAACATTTTACTAAACCTCCAAAAGGGCCCTTGAAGGATTATGCCCCTGTACTATTTCAGTGTGAATGAGTTAATTTTATAGAAGATGTTGGCCTTTCATAGTTGCTGATTGATGTATTGTCGATGAAGCAATTAGTTAATATGGAATCTAGAATTACTGAAACCTGGCGGCTGGCATTGTTAATCATTTAACTTATATAATTTTGTAAACAAACTATCACATCATACGCAAAATTTTATTTTTGTGTTTGATCATGATGGGAAGAGTTTTTGAGGTTGTAATTCCCTAAGTATACCAATAACTAAGGATACTAAATTTCTATCTGACTGTTTTCTCAGCTTTTGAAGATTCAACTTTGTCTGAGGAGACGATTGAAAAAATATTGTCAGGTATGTTCCTATTGTATATTATTCTTTATTGTTCCCGTCTTCTAACTGCTCTACCTTGCACCGCCAGTGAAAAATAATTGTGTCTATCTCATGGTTGGGTGAGGCTGATTTGATTTTCATATCCCTACAGGACAAGAAATCAGTTTTGATGATTTATCTCTTGAAGAGAAGAAACGGTTTCAAAGAGCTATTGCTTGTGGAGAATTAAGCAAGATGATCACACCATGGGATCCATGGTGGTCAAAGCATTCTGCCAGAAATATTCGTCTCAGTAAGGAAGGAGCTCAACTTGTTCAACCTCTTTCAGAGCAGGTATCTCTAGATGATTCTGAGAGTAATGAATCAAGTGAAATACCTCTCGGCCCTGAAGTTCCGCTACCTCCTTTAAGTAGGCTTAGTTCCAAGGAACCATCACCCCTTTTAACTGTTCACCTAGTTGATATATTATACAGCTACTGCTTCACTCTTCGCCTCTACAACGGGGATTGGAGGTCAGATCCAATAGGGTCAGTCATGGTTGTGTTGAGTGTATCTTCAGTTTTGGGCCAAGGTGGGCAGCCAGAGACTGTACTGGAAGCCCTCACGCATTGTTTGGAGCAAGTATGTTCTCCAGCTTACAGACACATGGGAGGGCTACAATTCGGTTTAGGTGTTATTGATGATGTGATCAATCTACTTTCATTAGGAAGTCCTGCTATGGTGTGTGCCCTTTGCGATATGCGTCGGTTGATTCAAGAAGGAGACAAGGAGGCCAAATCAGAGAAGCCAAGAAAGTTTAGGAGGAATGAAATTAGAAGTGCTATTAAGCAGGCAGAAAGGAAAATATATTTCATCATGTGTTGGGTCCATGAGCAGCCAAAGGAAGCTTGGTCTTCTTTAGCAGCCATTGTTACCACACAAAAAACATTGGCCATGAAATTTCGGGGGAGTAATAAGGCTGAAAAAATGAATAAAGCAGAAACCAGAGGCAAATGTTTAATTGAGGAGATTGAATGATTTATGCAAATTGTTGTTCCTTACATGTTAACCACATTTATTTATCTTTTGAAAGTATGTATACTTGAAATAGTTGCTCTCAACACAGTTTTGTACCATATACTTTTAGAAGAAGAAATCTGCATTTTCAAATATGGGTGTATCAAACTTCTTTTTGTTGATGATCTAACTACATTCAATCACCAGAACATAATCATTTACTTGTCCAATCAAATGGCCATTTAATCAGTTTACAGTAGAAGTCATTCTTGCATGATTGGTGATAAATGTTCAACTCTGTGACCAAAAAGATTTACTACAGAAAAAATGCAGGGAATTCTTAATCCTTTGTTGCCAAGGCGTAACAGTCGCAAATTTCCAAAAGATAACGTGTTATAGTAGGAAGCCTTGCATGAATCTAAACGATACACACCACTCTCACTTGAAATATCAAAATCAGTCCATGTTGCATTGTTGAGTTTGAGTATAGAACTTTTGCTACTCAACTATACTCAACTGTTTATTTATTTCTTCAACTCTAAAACCACTTCACACACACATTCCCTTTATTCATTCCTTAATTATTTCCATTCAATTCCCAACAATGTCATCACCGATCGCCACCACCCTCTCATCACCACCCTACGACCGCCTCAAAGCTGTCAAAGAATTCGACGAAACCAAAGCCGGAGTAAAAGGTCTCAACGACTCCAATATTAAAACCATTCCATCTTTCTTCATTCATCCGCCCAAAATCCTATATGACATTGCTCCACAATCCGGGCCTGAACCAGAAATTCCAACCATCGACCTCTCTGCTATACACGACTCCCGCGCCTCTGTCGTGAATCAGATTCGTTCCGCTGCAAGTACGGTCGGATTTTTTCAGGTGATCAACCATGGTGTATCGGAGGATCTACTACGAAGTGTTGTTGGGGCTTTGAAGGCGTTACATGAACAGCCTGCGGAGGTTAGGGCCCAGGTGTACCGTAGGGAGGCAGCGATAGGCGTATCTTATATATCTAACGTCGATCTTTTCACTTCTAAAGCCGCCAACTGGCGCGATACACTTCAGGATCATAGAGAATCTCCAATGATAGAATTTATTTTGGTTCTTGTGTCATATTTTGTAGGTCCAAATTGCCACATTGCATATAAGCAATCTCTAAGCAATTTCAACCACTTTTACTCCAATAGTAATCATAAATAAGCAACATATATTTGACCCCATCAATTTATATTATTTTATTTATACTACAATTTAATGACCACTTTTTAATTGAATTGGTTAAAAAATAATAATATTTAAGGTTAAGTTCTCCACTTTCAAGATTGATTCATGAAGCTCCATTTCTTAAATTTAAACAATCAATGTTGTCACATCAACACACTCCCATGGTTAAAAAAAATAAGTAACCGAACTTAAGGGATAAAAAATCAATAAGTTCGCTCTTACAAAACCAGGGTTTTAATAAACAATTTACGGTTTAGAAAATTAAATTTATATAATTGATTTTAATTACTAAGAACCAGGGTTTTAATAAACAATCTGCGAAAATCGCCGCGCTAAAAGGTATAGCCAGATGCTTTTAACGAAAAAAATTAAAATACATAAATATATTATATTAACATACGATAAACATGGTCTGGATTTGCGATGGATTTTGTAAAGAGGAGGTGGAGGATTCATTGTGGAGCATTTCTCAGCGTAGAGATTCCTGTTGAGGTGGAGCATGTTGATGCTGAATTGCATATCCCAGATGAAGTCGAAGAAGAAGCAGAAGATGCTGAAGTTGAGGAAACTGACGATGACTACCTATTGTCGAGAGATAGGTCGAGAAGAGTCATCAAGCCACCTCAAAGACTTGGATATGCAGATCTTATAGCTTATGCCTTAATCTCTGCAAGTGAGGTTCTAGACGAAGAACCTAGAGACTATAAGGAAGTTATGAGGAGTCGAAATAAAACTGAATGGCTGAAGGCCATGGATGATGAGATAAAATCTCTTCATGATAATCATACCTGGGAACTGATCAAGAAACCTGCTGGGGCAAGGTTAGTCAGCTGTAAATGGATTTTCAAAGTTAAGGAAGGAATTGAAGGAGTGACGTCGAAAAGATACAAGGCAAGGTTAGTTGCAAGGGGTTTCACTCAGAAAGAAGGTGTCGACTTCAATGATGTGTTTTCTCCTGTTGTGAAGCATAGGTCCATTCGAATGTTGCTTGCCATGGTGGCACAGTTCGATCTTGAACTGGAACAAATGGATGTGAAGACTGCGTTCTTGTATGGTGATTTAGATGAAATGATCCTGATGAGGCAACCTGAAGGGTATGTCGAAAAGGGGAAGGAAGATTATGTGTGCGAGTTAAAGAGATCTTTGTATGGGCTGAAACAATCTCCTCGACAGTGGAATAAGAGATTCGACAAGTTCATGGCACGCATAAGTTTCATTAGAAGTCAGTTCGACCACTGTGTTTACTTCAGATTTCGACCTGGTAATTCATTTGTTATTTTGTTGCTTTATGTGGATGATATTCTCATAGCAAGCAACAATGTTGAAGATGTGACGAGGGTGAAGGCTGAACTCAATAAGGAGTTCGATATGAAGGATCTGGGAGCTGCTTCCAGGATTCTTGGAATTGACATTCGAAGAGATAGAAAGAAGTCGAAGTTATGCTTATCTCAAAAGGCATATCTACGGAAGATTCTTGAAAAGTTTGGTATGTCGAATTCGAAGCCAGTTGTGACTCCAACAAACCCTCAATTCAAGCTGAGTATTGATCAGTGTCCCAGTACTGATGTCGAAAGAGCCTATATGAATAGCATTCCGTATGCTAATATAGTTGGTTCTTTGATGTATGCTATGGTTTGTACTAGACCCGACATAGCTTACGCAGTCAGTCTTGTAAGCAGGTACATGGCGAATCCTGGAAAGGCTCACTGACAAGCATTGAAGTGGATTTTAAGGTACATAAATGGGTCTCTGAATAGAGTCCTAATTTATGGTGGAGCCTTGGGTGAAGATAGTAAAGCAGTAATAGAAGGATATGTCAACTCTGATTATGCAGGTTGTATGGATTCCAGAAAATCTATTTCTGGATATGTTTTCACTATGATTGGCACTGCAATTAGTTGGAAAGCAACACTTCAGAAGGTTGTTGCTCTATCAACCACTGAAGCGGAGTATATTGCCCTAACTGAAGCTGTGAAAGAAGCATTGTGGCTTGAAGGTTTTGCGAAAGAGCTAAAACTTCAAGGTCGAGGTATCACTGTTAAATGTGATAGTCAAAGTGCAATACACCTGTCGAAGAATTCAGCCTATCATGAGCGAACTAAGCACATTGATGTGAGGCTGCATTTCGTCAGAGGAGTAATCGAGCGTGGAGAAGTCCAAGTGCTGAAGGTTTCGACTGAAGACAATGCTGCTGATATGATCACCAAGACATTGCCGAGTTGCAAGTTTTTCCACTGTATGCAGTTGATAAATCTGCATGAAGAAAGCTAGTTTGTTCCTTGACGTTGTAGAGTTAGGTCCAAGGTGGAGATTTGTGAGATATTGGATCGAACTCTAGTATTGTCGAAGGGTAGCTTCTTGGTTCGACAGTTCGACAGAGTTAAGCATGAAGTTGAAGGATTGTTCACATGCTGGTGTCGAAGTGTACATGCTGTAGTCGAAGATGGGTCTAGCATGCAGATGTCGAAGATGCTAGAGTTGTTAGCATGTTAAATTAGGTTTTAGTGTTTAAACCCTAATTTGTTAAGTTAGCTTGTTTATTAAGTTGACTTGTGTAATGGGCCTTGCTGAAAAAGCCCATTAGTTAGCATGTTAGGTTTTATTATAAATAGCATACTAGTCTCTCATCATTGCTATGCTGCAAATCCTAATTTAGGGTGAGAGAGGTTATTTGTTATTCTTGTAAACTTGTAATCTTGTTTGAAGAGAAAGTAAAAGAATAGCAGTTATAACCAATTCTTGTGTTCTTATTCTCTTCCCTAATTCCCTATTATACTTTGTTATTGGTATCGTTTTTCACAACACAAACATTGAAGAGCCACATAATTTGCTCAGTTTGGTTCCTTTGATCATTGGTGTGTTGCAAAGTTTAACATCTCGAAATCTTCTTCATCTGGCTTCTATCTACCATTTTCGAAGTCGAGCTCCCTCAGGTTCTTTCACGCAAGCATGCCTTTGAGGTTTGGGATAGAATTCACAAGTACTTTAATACTCACATGAAGGCTCGAGTTCGTCAACTTCGTGTGGAACTGAAATCTATCAAGAAAAGTAATAGTCCCATCACTAAATTTATTTTGCGTGTTAAAGCTATAGCGAATTCATTACTTGCAATTGGTGACATTGTTTCAGAACAACGTCAAATTGATTAAATTCTCGATTGTCTCCTTGAAGAGTATAATCTGTATGTTACGCAAATGTATGGTATAACTGGGCTACAATCTCTCTATGATGTGGAAACTCTTCTCTATGTTCAAAAGGCTCGGATTGATAAATTTCGTCAGGAACTGGCTGCATCGTGTGTCTCACCAAATACAACGCATGCAAATGATCAAACAGGTGGTGTGCGTGATAACTTCTCTAGCAGTCATGGATGTGGACGTATGTAGCGAGGTAGAGGGCGTGGCAAATGATGCTCATCATCTGGAAATAGACCTACATGCCAACTTTGTGGCAAATATGGTCATGATCTGATTGATTCTTGGCATCATTTTGATGAGCACTTTACTTCTACTCAACCTCATGTCAAGAAATCAGACTTTTTAGGTGTGCCTACTAAATATCCTGAAGCATCCACCTCTGATCCATAAGCCTTGGCCATGATGTCAACAACACATGAGTATTCCTCGCCAAGAGACCTTGAAAGTCAAGCCTGGTTCGCCGACTCAGGTGCTTCACACCATCTTACTTCTAACTCTGCTTACTTGCACACTAAGAAACCTTATTCAGGTACCGATATAGTAAGTGTAGCCAATGGCCAGTCCTTCACCATTAGTTGTGTAGGTTGTTCAGTTGTTTATTCCCTCCCATGTCCATCTTATACACATGCTCTTGATGATATTCTTTATGTACCTTACATCACACGCAAACTGCTATCTATTTCAAAAATTTCAAAAGACAACAATGTTACCTTTGAATTCAGTGCTAACAAATGCTTTATCAAATGTTAGGGTTCTAAGTTACTTGAAAGGCTTTCTTGATTCAAGTGGATTGTATTTCTTTCCATATTTGGTGATTATTCAAGGATGCCCTCCAAGTATTCTCAAAGTTCATCCCCTTTGTGTACAAATGCAAATTTTGTTTCTTGTTCAGTTGTTTCTGATGTAAATAAGTCAAATCCTAGCCTTTTATGGCATTATAGGCTATTTCATGCCAATTTCCCAGCTATTAGCTCACTCTCAAGCATTGTTACATTTTCATTTCCAATATGTCAAACACTTTGCTATGTAAATCATGTTGTGTTGACAAGTCACATAGACTTCATGTTTCTCCTTCATTAACTATGTATAACAATCCTTTTGAACTGGTGCATATAGACCTTTGGGGGCCTGCACCATTTCTCTCCGCATCTAGTTTTCTAAATTTTATTACATTTGTATATGCTCACTCCAAATACACATGGATATACTTCTTGAAACATAAGTCAAAAGCTTTTATTGCCTTCAAACTATTCCATAAGTTTGTGCAAACTCAATTTCATACTACTTTTAAAGCCCTGCAATCATGTTATAGGGGAGAATTCATGTCATTCATAAAATTCTTGTTTGAATTAGGCTTTTCCCAAAGACTTACTTGCCCTCACACTTTTCACCAAAATGGTACAACGGAGAAAAAACACATGCACATTGTAGAAATAGGTTTCACTTTGATGTCTCATGCCTCAATTCCCCTATCATATTAGGAGCACAATTTTTCTACCTTAGTTCATGTTATCAATGGGTTTCCATCAACAAGTCTCCAGAAATTTCATGATGACTTGTTTCCCTTTCCCACTCACTTTTCTTCTGACTATTCCATCTCTTGTCCACAAGCTAGTGACACTGAGCCTATACCTTTTCCTCATCTACAAGTGTATAAAGGTCCTTCTCCACCAGGCATTAATCTAGTGGATAATGTCCTTCTTTCTGTGCCAATTGTTTCCCATAAGTCACCTAGTAGTCTGAGTAATAGTCAAGCAAGTCATGTGACTCTTGTGTCTATGACTAAACATGAATCGATTTCATCTCATACCATGTCTCTAATAATTCATCCATCTCAGTCAAGTTCTCATCATACTAGTCCTCAAGTTATGACGAATCTTCCAATCAACATCCACTATATGTCTCATAGTTCTCTCAACTCTGGTAACTTGTCTGATTCCTTATCTCTAGTTATTTCAAACTATTCTCTTCCTCAAATACACCAATTCAATCAACATCATTT
Source organism: Vicia villosa (assembly GCF_029867415.1). NCBI lineage: Eukaryota > Viridiplantae > Streptophyta > Magnoliopsida > Fabales > Fabaceae > Vicia > Vicia villosa. The sequence goes on along the minus strand of NC_081183.1, from coordinate 171,656,672 downwards.
GATAACCAGGGCCAATAGTGGTCACTCAAATACTAAGGTCTGTCTCACTCACCATAAACCAACAACAGTCAAACATGCTCTTTCTCAACCCAAACGACTACAAACTATAAAATTTGAGTATGAATCTCTTTTGGCTAATCAGACATGGACTTTAACTACTCTTCTACCTCATAGGAAACTTGTAGGTTGTAAGTGGATTTTTAAAGTGAAAGAAAATCCATATTGAATTGTGAGAAAATACAAAGCACGTTTGGTAGCAAAGGGGTATCATCAGCAGTCTGGTTTTGACTACAATAAAAACTTTTTTTCAATTGTCAAATTGTTTACCATTTGTGTAATACTTACCTTAACTCTTACTCACAAATGAGAATTATAAAAAATTGACATCAATAATGCTCTTTTGAATGGATCTCAACATGAGGAGGTGTAGATGTCACAACCTTTTGGTTTTGAGACTGAAGATGCATCACTTGTTTACAAACATCACAAAGCATTGACTCAAGCTCTTGTTCAATTTGGATTTTGTCATAGAAAATGTGATCACTCTCTTTTCATGAAAGTTCATGAAGGTGTTATCATCTATGCTTTGGTGTATGTAGATGACATTTTCATTACAGGTTCATCTTCCATACTTGTGCACAAACTTATATATTCCTTTCATGACAAATTTACTCTAAAGAAATTGGGTGTTCCTCAATATTTTCTTGGTATAGATATTAAATGATTATCTTTAGGAAATCTCTTTTTCTCACTCAGAGGAAGTACATTTGTGATCTTCTTACCAAAGCAAATATGGTCAATGCCAATGGTGTCACCATTCCAATGCTTAGCAATTGCATACTTAGCAAACATTGTGTCTCATCTCTTCCTGATCCACACATGTATCGATCAATGGTTGAAGCTCTTAAATATGTGACCCTCACTAGAACAGGCATTGCATTCAGTGTTAACGAAGCATGTCAATTCATGGCTTCTCCCCTTGAGACACACTAGTCAGTTGTAAAACGGATCCTTAGGTGCCTAAGTGCTACCACCAGTCATGACTTCCTTCTTTCTCCTGCTCCTTCACCAGGAAAAATCTCTCTTCGAGCATATAGTGATTCAAATTAGGCTAATGATCCCGATGATAGGCAGTCTACCTCTGGTTCTTGCATCTTTTTGGGTCCCAACCTTATCTCATGGAGCTATAAGAAAACTTGTGGCTAGGTCAAGCACAAAGGTTGAATATCGTGCCTTGGCGCACACGACAATAGAGTTGTTGTTGTTGAAATCACTTCTCACGAAGCTGCATGTTCCTTTTCTTTCACCCACACCATTATGTGATAATCTTAATGCGGTTCTCTTATCTCATAATCTTATTCTTCATGCTTGCACAAAACACATTGAGTTGGATATTCATTTTGTCTGTGAACGTGTTATCTCCAAACACATGAAGATTCAACAGTTTCCATATCGTTACAAGTTGCATGTACTCTTACAAAGTCTCTTGGCACTATTGCATTCCAAGAGCTTAGGACCAAACTCAAAGTCGTGGCTCTATCCTCTCCATGAGCTTGAGGGGGAATATTAGGAGAATAACTTAATAAACAATAAATATATTATCATATCATTAGCATGAACATGTATAGTATGGTAATCATCATGGAGTGTAGCTAACATAACTATATAACCATACATAAAAAAAAAAAACTTTAATGATTGTATGTGATGAAAAATATTAAATAATAAAATAGTTGTCAAAAGAAACATATTAAAATTGTAGTTTTGAAATTAAATTAAGATAAATATATAAGTACTCATGAGTTTTCGTTGATATTAGTACCACTAGCCAAAAAAATCAATTTAAATTATTATTTAAAAAAAACTAAACTATCATAAAAAAAATGACATAACGTTTAGTAAAAAAAAAAGGATGATGAATAGATACTCAACCAAATTCTATGAATATCTAAGTGTTCACCTTAAAATAATGTCAACAATATTTTAAATCAATTTCTTAAAACTGTGAAAAATATTATTATTTTTAAGGGTATGTTTATCCAAAATTAAAAATAGTTAAATCTTATCTGTTAGCAAAGCAACCATGTCTCATTTGATTTGACTATCCTAGAAAACTATAAGAAATACACAATCCGTGCCACGGTGTTGAATTTGAGTCTAGAACTTTTACTTCTTTTTTTCAACTGCAAAACCCCAGCACACAGCCATTTCATTCCACCTTTGTTATTTCCATTCAATTCCTAACAATGTCATCACCAATCGCCACCCCTTCTCCACCTCCAACCACCGCCTCATCACCACCCTACGACCGCCTCAAAGCCGTCAAAGAATTCGACGAAACCAAAGCCGGAGTAAAAGGCCTCATCGACTCCGGTATCAAAACCATTCCATCTTTCTTCATTCATCCACCCGAAACCCTATCCGACCTCGCTCCAGGATCCGGACCCGAACCGGAAATTCCAACAATCGACCTCTCTGCTATACACCACTCCCGCGCCGCCGTTGTCGATCAGATTCGTTCCGCTGCGAGTACCTTCGGATTCTTTCAGGTGATCAACCACGGCGTATCGCCGGATCTACTAAGAAGTCTTATCGGTGCTATAAAGGCGTTTCATGAACAGCCTGCGGAGGTTAAGGCGCCCGTGTACCGTAGGCAGGTAGGATCGGGCGTATCGTATATATCCAACGTCGATCTCTTCACTTCTAAAGCTGCCAGTTGGCGCGATACCCTTCAGGTTTGTGCGAAACTGAAATATTCTGCAGAATATATGTACAGTATATTTTTGTTTAGAATCACTTTTCATGTTTGTGGCAAAAGTTATTTTAATCCATTTTGCTTACATTACTTATGTTTGGTTTCGTGATTGGAGTAATTGGAATTGATTTTGGAGGTGTAGAATTGATTTTAATATGTTTGTTTGCTCAAGTAGAATTGATTTGGTTTTCTAGAATTGATTATATTTAGAAGCTAGAATTTGTAGCTTTTGAGTCTAAATGTGATTTTTATACTGTAAATATTGTTCTACTCAGTTTTATAAGAATTTCTCTAACCATAAATCTCTTTACCTTTAGGAACTAAGTTATCTGATGTCTACAATTTTCAGAATTAAAATGTTATTTGATCATTATTTTAATGGAATTTCACAGGTCAGAACGGGACCGATCGCCGCGGAGGAGAAGGAGATTCCAGAGGTGTGCAGGAAGGAGGTAATAGAGTGGGATAGAGAAGTAGTGCGTGTAGGAGATATTTTACTGGGTTTGTTGAGTGAAGGGTTGGGATTAGGTGAAGAAGGGCTCAAGGAAATGGGTTTGTCACAAGGGAGGCTGATGGTTGGCCATTATTATCCATTTTGTCCTCAGCCGAATCTTACTGTTGGACTCAATTCCCATGCAGATCCCGGGGCATTGACGATATTGTTGCAGGATCATATCGGTGGCTTACAGGTTAGGACCCAACAGGGTTGGGTTCATGTCAAGCCACTTGATGGAGCCTTGGTTATCAACATTGGAGATTTACTTCAGGTCAATTATATTTTCTTTCTCTTTGTTTTATTTCTTATTTCGTTGGAAAGCATATCATGGAAACTCGTAAAGATTCTATAATCCTAATCATACACAAGATTGTTGGAAATGTTACAATGTTTTGCGCACAAACGTGCAATTCGATTTTCCAAGGAAAGGAGAAAGGTTTGCTCTGTGTTTTGATGGAAAGGTTTGGTCAATGAGATATTTTGTAATTGTGTTGTACCATTTATTTTTGTAATGCTAATCATTTTCCTTATTTAATTTTTTTTTTTTAATTTCTGACATCCATCATTTTGCGTCTCAGATAATTTCTAATGAGGAGTACAAGAGTGCTGATCATAGGGTATTAGCCAATTCTTCTAATGAGCCACGAGTCTCAAGTGCTGTTTTTCTAATGCCGGGTGACAGGGAGAAGCTCTTTGGACCTTTACCAGAGCTAACATCAGCAGAAAAACCCGCTCTTTATAGAGAGTTCACACTCAACGAATTTTTGACAAGGTTCTTCAAGAAAGAGCTAGATGGTAAATCATTGACAAATTTCTTCAGACAATGATGTATTTATAGCACTGGTTGCTGCTGATATATCGATGTAAATGTAACTTTTTACAACGGTCACTGTGCTGTCAATGTTTATTGTGCAATTAAGTTGTTGAATAAAGGTGCTGTATGTGTATATAATAGAAGCACACTAGTTCTTCTATAAACAAATTATACAAACATGTTTTAAATGAAAGACATGTTTATGTGTAGCATCTTTAGCGAAGTAAAGATTGACATTCTGTAGCGCTAATATGTTATTTATTTTTAATGTTAAATTGTTATTGAATTTCTGTTTGGTGATTGTGCTGGAATTAGTTGCTTTATAAAAAGGTTGTCTTTGAAATGATTTTCATGAAGAGTGTTTCCAATTTCCCAAATACTTATGGGAGTTGGAGTTTGGGTTTTCCCTCAAATACTCATGAGACCTTTATCAGTACTATGAGTGTTTGTTAATTCATGATACCTTTCCCAGTACTATGAGTGGTTGTTAATTCATCCAGCTAAGAAATATCACATTACGATGCAGCTTCTCATCAAACACACGTCCTCAGCTGTTGCAAACGCAAATACAGACTCAAACCACTCTCTTGTAGTCTCTTGGTTCAGTTTCAAACTAATAAAGTCAGTTAATTATTAGAACTCTTTTCTCATTTTGATCTACAGTTTTTTCACAATATTTATGGTCATATTAGAATGGCATATAAACATTACAACACACGAGCTTAGATTCTGGGCATTAATTTGAAGTTTTTGAACAGTCACAACTTTCTTTTTTAAAATATATACTATACTTATAACAAGCTTCAATATTGCCATCTATGTAGCAACAAATTAAAAAATTCCCTTAAAATTCTGAACATCAAAAACCACATCGTAAAATATTATGTTGTCAATGGTGTCGCTTTAGCAAGAATAGTGCAGTTATGATAGTGTTTGGCACAATCCCATTTCTTTGCGAGCCGTCTTTGACTATGGCTGATGTCGTGGAAGCGAAGTGCAGCATTCTGCTTATCTAGACTCACTACAGTCCCACCTAATGGAGACAAGGTGGAAGAACATGAGTTTGAATCTAATGAACAAGATAACATTTACGTGATGGAGCTTAGAAAAGTGAAGATGAGTTAGACACAAAAGTGTAAGTTTGATTACTTTTAGAAGTTGTTTTTGTCATTTCGAATACCATGTCATTATGATTACATTTAGAACTTATTTTGACGAGAAGTGACAAAGTTGATTATAATTATTAAATATGATTGTACTTCTAATATATTCTCCTTTGCCAGCCAACACTGTCTTTACAATCAAACTCATCTCACTTCAACTAGAATAAAGAAAAAAGCATAATGTATTCATTATATTTGACCACAAAAAATCCTAATTTTATAACTCATAACTCATAGCATGGATGTGCCAAAACTTTACTCCACCGACCTTAATGCAACCTATGCTTCCAGTTGCAACTCAACAAAAAGTAAGGAGCCTCACAAGTATGTTACATATATTGACTCTTGGTATTGGCCATAAAATTCAACGCTTCATACAAACATTAGAAGTATAAGGTCAAAGTCTCTCTTCCTAGAATTCTACCTTGCATTCTTACTCTTTCCAAATCATTCAGCCATCTCTTCATCATCAAAGTCTCTCTTCCTAGAATTCTACCTAGCATTCTTACTCTTTCCAAACCATTCAGCCATCTCTTCATCATCAGAATTCGGATCATCAGAAGAACTAAACTCGTCATTGGTTTCATTTTGCCACGAGTGCTTTTTGCACTGACTTAGCGGCTCATTCTTATAAGCTTCTCCCCTTTCTGTCTTAGACATGCCAGTCTTACCTCCAGCAATAGGAAAAGCTAAAACTTCTGAAGTATCATTTGAGTTCTCTAAATAGCTATGATGTTCAATTCCATCTTCTACAAATCTCCACTTTTGTGAATCTCTATTTCTGCTCTTTCTTTCCGACACCATTGGTGATTCTTTGTTACTATCAAACCGATATCCTGCAAAAGTCAATCTGCTATCTTCTCCTTGAGGTTGAAGGGAAGAGTTTGAAGTAGTTGACACCTTAGGTCTTCTATGATCACATTTCAGGCAAACCATGTTTCTTCTGAAATTGATGTAGTTGCACCTACACAAACAGTTTTCATTTGAATACCAAGTTAAAAAAAAACAAAAACAAAAAAAAAAAACCGAAACAAAATAACAATAACTTACGATTCGCATTCCCACTCCCCTGGATTAACACGGCGATTTGAAGGCCCTTCTTTGCATTGCAAACATCTTGTATTCCTTGCAAAATTGAGGAAGTTGCATCTGCATTTACCAAATTAACAGTCTTACTTAGAAATTAAATATTAGTCATACAAAAGCTACATGATATAATTGGTCCTTACTTGTTGCATATCCAATCTCCTTTCTTCAAAGGTAAATGATTATTATCCTCCTTCAATTGCTTGATTTTTTCCTCACAGAAGTTGTCACAGTGCAAGCACTTGATATTTCTCGCGAAGTTGTGAAAATTGCATCTAGCAATGAAAGCATAAACAGGCATAAAAAGAAGAAGAAAAATAGTGCAAATGTTTTACAATAAATGATTACTGGTTAGAAATAAAGCCATACTTGGGGCAAAGCCAATCGCCTTGTTTCATAGGACCGTGTTTTTTGCCTTTATCTTGTGGATTGTGATAAACATCTTTGACAGCAACCTCTGTGGTGTCTGAAAAATTGGGTTTTTGGTCTTCAGCACTGCACTCTACTATCTTTTTCAGCAGTCTTCTAACAGATTCTTTTACCATTTTATTCAGAGATGGTTTGTTATCCACTGAACCAATAATTGGGTCAAGCCCATAAGTCAAAATAATACGCATAACATCCATTGTTCTTCCACCTTCATTCTCACGCGCGTTCACGAATGCCCTTTCACAATTCCCCCTCAAATTACACGAGCTGCACACCTGGTCGTAGCATCAGTCAACTGAAGTTTAGGAAAAAAATTGCCATATAGAAGCGAAATTGTGAACTGTGCAATAAAGAAAAGTAAACGACTGTAGAAACATGGTCATCAATCATCACCAACATTTCCCTCATCAATGCCCGCATATGCTCTTAGACGCTTTCCTGAGTTGATCACTTTCCTATCTAAGCTTGGACATCCAAATGCTACAATAACTCCTATATCTTTTCGAGACAAAAACCTGGCGGAAAAAAAGTCATTTGGAAAATTATGAAATAGGTGTGATTAGCTATAACAAAATCATTTAAGAAGTACTTTATGCATACAACAACTGTGAATTGAAACAAGGCAACCATTACACTACCAATGTCATTTAGTAATAAACACAAACACCTTGCCTACGTACCTAAACATCACATTCAAAACCAACCCTTTCACAAACAAAACAACTCAAATTACTTAAAAGATCACATTTTTATATACCTTAAAAGATGAGAATGGTCTCTACCAAAGTTAAGGCAAGCGGTTCTAATAAGATTGGATTCTTTTGAACCCAATTGGGGATTCAAAAAGGGGTTACCCTCTGCATGGAAGTGACCCTTTTTGAGCAAACATTCCATCAAGTCTACCCATTCAGGCCATGGATGAGAAATCTGAAACGCGGGTTTCTCTTCATCTTCTCGTTGTTGTTGATTCCTCCATTTGTATTCATTCAATTCGTTTTGGTTTGGATTGGAAAGAGTGTGAATGAGTGAAGTGAGGACAGTTTTAACGTTGAAATTTGTTGTTGGGTTGTAGTGAAAGTGATGACAACGTTTCAAAATGTTTCGAATCATTCCCAGTAATCCTTATGGGTTCACCTCAATTTCATGCGTGGTGATATTTGATTTTTTTTCAGCAAGCTAAATGCAGAAAATTACTTGAGAACGGAAATTAGTTTAATGGTAAAATTTATGCTACAATCTAATATTTCATCACTATTACATATTCATTATGTTTATTAGATAGGTGTAAAGACTTAGGGTGTGCTTGGAACAGCATAAAAAGGAAAGAGAGAAATAGAGACGAGTAGGGACGGCAATGGGCAGCGTATCGGTAAGGTACTATAGTACCCATCCCCGTACCCGCGGTTAGAAAAAATCCCCGTATCCGAGTCCATACCCGTTTGGGTAACAACTTTACCACCCGTACCCGTGCCCTCTGGGTATGTATGTACCCATACCCGTACCCGTTACCCGCATTTCTAATAAAAAATAAGTATATCAACTATAAAATATCATATCATTTTAAGTTTTTAGTATCATTTAAATATTTTCAAAAAACTTATTGTTAAATTATGAAATAAACAAACATTTATGTTACATATGTAATGGTTTAACATCGATGTATTTTTTAAAATTGATAGACATTATAGTAAACTTCAAACATTTTAAAGTGAGAATTGGCGAATTATGTCTCTCTCAAATCCTCTGCTAGGGTTTGTAGCGAGCGCGGCAAATGGGAGCGGTAGTATACCTCAAACTACTTTGGAAAAAAGCACGGCGGAAATAGACTTGCAGGAGAGGAGTACTAAAAAAGTGAAGGAAGGTGTGGGCAATAGGAGTGGGATTGGTATCTCGTTTAGGGATATCATGGCTGGCCAGGGTGGTGATGATATGGAGGAAGAGCATGGAGTCAGTCAAGAAACGCTGGCAGATATAGAAGAGGAGGTTGGAGATATTAGAGTGGAGGAGGAGTTGATCGGGGGATATGAATGTCCTAACTTTATATTTTTAGAGAAGGAAGAGAAGCGGATTCGAAGGCCGTGGAGGCGAGGAGTTATAGTCAAATTGCTGGGTAAAAGAATTGGCTATAAGGCGCTTGAAAACAGGCTGAATCAAATGTGGGTGAGGAAAGGAGTCATCAGCATCATTGATCTAAGTAACGACTATTATCTGGTTGCGTTCTCGCATGAAGATGATAAGAAAGGAGCAATGATGAATGGGTCGTGGTTCATCTATGACCACTATCTTACAGTCAAGGATTGGAGGCCGAATTTCCAACCAGAGATTGATACAATTGATGAAGTGGCTGTGTGGGTTAGGATATCGGGTCTTCCTATTGAGTATTATGATGCGAGAGCTTTATCGTTCTTTGGTGATCGTATTGGTCGCACGGTGAAAGTGGACAAGACCACGACGAAGCAAGAGAGGGGAAAGTATGCGAGAATTTGTGTCTCGGTTAATCTTTCGAAGCCTCTTCTTGCCATGTTGAGAATTCAAGGGAGTAGTTACAAGATAGAGTATGAAGGGCTGCATTTGCTATGTCTTGCTTGTGGGAGATATGGGCACTACAAAGAAAGTTGCCCGACTTTGGCTTCAGAGAAATCTATAGGAGAGGGAAGTAACCTTACTGGGAAGAAGATAATTGAAGGTGTGCAGGGTAGTGGGAGTATGCATGGTGAACAGAGGAAGGAAGAAGGACCTTGGAGGATTGTTCAAAAACCGAGGAGAGGGAGGAAAACGGTGGAGGGCCGGAAAAACATTGGTCCGGGGAGTGTTAATGGTGCAGTTAATACAGGAGGATCGCGTTTTCTAATTTTAGACAAGGAAGATATAACTTTAATTGGAGATAATAGCATTGAAAAGGATGGTCATTTGTCTGATCCGGATTTAAACCAATTGCCTTTTATAGAAGTGGAAGCAGAAAAGGTGGCAGCTGGCAAGGAGGTAGGTGCTACCGGGGAAGCGTTGAAAAATATTAATAATGATGAAATTATAGTATCAATAAATAACCTGGCATTAAATGGCAGGAAAGAGATTGTAGAGCAAGTGGGCAAGGTGGCCCAGTTGTCAAAAAAGGAAAATAGGAAACAAAGAATAAACATGATAACTAAAAAGGCAACACTAGCGACACGTGGGGGGATTCAATTGAAAGAGAAATCTGGAGGGATGAGTAAATCAGGTGTGGAGGGTATGATGGAAAGCTTTAAACCAGGTGATTTGAGAGAGGCAGAAAAATATGATTGCTTTAATTTAATAAAAAGAGGGCGAAAAGAGTTGGTGGGGCCAGACAATAAAACAAGTAGTAGTGAAGGGGTGACAGACGTCATGCATGAAGAGGGTGTTAGTCATGCAGCAGAAAAAAATATAATTGATGTTGACAAACCACCTGACATAAATGATAATCCTAATAAGAATAACATATCCTTATTCGGGGATTCTCAGGTTATGGCTCTCAGTGACATGCAGAGTGAAGATAACAATATGGAGGAGGTTGTGGAGGTGGAGGAAAGTGTTGAAATTGTTAAGGAAACCCCTTAACTTTTGGAGTTCTGTTTCACCATTTCCTTGTTGTTTAATGATGTGTACAAATATTAGAATTATGTGTTGGAATTGTAGAGGAGCAGCCAATAAAGCTTTCTATCGATATTGTAAGCAATATCTTGATAGTAATAAAGCTAGTATTCTTGTGATTTTGGAGACTAGGTGTGACCCGCTGAAGATTAAGAAGAAAATAAACCAACTCGGGTTTGATGCTATGAAGTATTCAGAGAACATAGGCTTCGCTGGAGGTATTATCTTAGCCTGGAATTCTAATGTTCTGAGAATTCAGGTTAGCAAGATTGATAGGCAGTTCATTCACTCTAAAGTTAGTATTGATAATGAGAAGGACTGGTGGCTCACGGCCATTTATGCTAGCCCTAATGAGAGTAGTAAAAAGATGCTTTGGGAGGAGATGGAGAATATTGCTCGGGATATGAAGGAGGGTTGGATTCTAGCAGGAGATTTTAATGATATTTCAAAGATTTGTGAGAAGAAAGGTGGGTTGCCGGCTTCTATGCAAAGATGTCAGAGAATGAGAACAAGAATGGACAATTGTAAGGTGGACAACTTGGAGACGCGTGGCCCTAAATTCACTTGGAGGGGCCCTATCTTTCATGGTGGTCAAAGGATTTATGAGAAACTTGACAAAGCTTTAAGTAATGATGAGTGGAGAGTTCAATTTCCGGATGCTTCTGTTAAAGTGTTAATGCGTGTGGACTTTTCAGATCATCACCCTATCCTCATTAGTTTGTATGAAGAGAATCATAGTTATCGCAAGCAGCCTTTCCGTTTTGAGAATGCATGGCTCATGCATGAGACGTACCAAAGTATGCTTCGAGAGGCTTGGAGAGAGGATCAAAATATCACTCAAAACCTTAAGAATGTTATAACAGGAATTCAATCTTGGAAATTTGAGACTTTTGATCAAATTAAGAGGTTGAAACAGTGGACTATTAGAAGGTTAGAAGGAGTCCTGTTTAATCTTCAGCTGAGAGATAATGTGGGGGGTATGCGTAGGTTGGAGAAGAGTCTGCAAGAGGATCTTAATGACATTCTTAATAAAGAAGAGATGATGTGGTTCCAGCAATCTAGAACGATGTGGTTATCTGATGGCGACAGGAATACCAAATACTATCACATGAAAACCTTAGCTAGAAGAAAAAGAAATAAAATTGTGATGCTCAAGGATGCGAATGGTGTCTGGATTAGTGACCATGAAGCTTTAAAAAGGCTTGTCACTGATTTCTATCAGGATCTTTTTAGATGCCAGCATAGTTGGTGTAATTGGAGTGTGTCGCAAGTGAGCTATCCTAGTCTCAGTGCTGAGAATCTAGAAAGTCTGAGTAAGAATATTAGTGGTATTGAAGTTAAAAATGCCCTCTTTTCCATGAAACCGTGGACTGCTCCAGGACCGGATGGGTTCCCTCCGGGTTTTTATCAAAGATCTTGGCATATTGTGGGAGCTGGCCTGATTCGATATGTTCAAGAAGTGTGGAAAACTCCTAGTTTACTGATGGATATCAATAAGACAGATATATGTCTTATTCCTAAAGTGGATGATCCTACCAGTGTGGTGCAGTTCCGTCCTATTTCGCTTTGCAACACCTTATACAAAGTCATCAGTAAAGTGGTCGTGGGAAGGTTAAAGCCCTTCATGCCTTTCCTTGTTTCTCCTCTTCAAACTGGCTTTGTGCCAGGGAGATCTATTCACGAGAACATAATCATTGCTAAGGAGATTATGCACTCTATGCAGAAGAAAAAAGGCAAGAAAGGTTTCTTTGCTATTAAGATAGATCTTACGAAAGCTTACGATAAGCTGAACTGGGAATTCATTTGGCGTATTATGGAGGAGATTGGGCTTCCTAAAGAGATGGTTAATGTCATTATGCATGGTATCACTAGTGTGGAGACGAATATCAACTGGAATGGGAGCAAGAATGAATTCTTTAGACCGCAAAGAGGAATCAGACAGGGCGATCCTATGTCTCCGTATATTTTTGTCCTGTGCATGGATAAGCTGACACATCTTATCGAGCAAGCTATTAATAATAAGAAGTGGAAACCTTTCAAGGTTGGTAGAGGTGATGTTGGCATTTCCCATCTTATGTTTGCGGATGACCTGCTTAATTTTGGAGAAGCAACTGAAGTTCAATTGCGTTGTGTCAAGGAGACGCTTGAGAGCTTCTGTAGAATGTCTGGTCAGGAGATAAGTAACGACAAGTCCAGTATTTTGTTCTCTGATAATGTTTCTAGGAATGAGAGGAACCGCTTGGTGCATTTGTCTGGTTTTCGAGAGACACGGAGTTTTGGCAAGTATCTTGGCATCCCTCTAAAAGGCAAAGCTATGAGGAAACAGGATTACCAATATGTCATTAATCAAGTAGCAAACAAGCTGTCCAGTTGGAAAGCTAGGCATCTATCCTTTGCAGGTAGGATCACCCTAGCCAAAAGTGTCATCGAAGCTATCCCTATTTACCCTATGATGACTAATCTGATTCCTAAAAGTGTGATCCAAGATATTCATAAGTTGCAGAGAGACTTCATTTGGGGTGACACGGATTTGAAAAAGAACTACCATGCGGTTGGTTGGAAGAAGATCACTAGAGCTAAAAGTGAGGGTGGTCTTGGCTTAAGAGATCTGAATATAATGAACCAGGCCTGTATTATGAAACTTGGTTGTAAGATCCTTAATAATGAGGAGGATATGTGGTGCAACATTATGAGAAGTAAGTATCGAGTGGATAGTAATTTTGAAGGTCTTCATGCTAAGAATTCAGATTCTAATCTCTGGAAGAATATTGTTAAAACATCGTCTCAGCTCCTGGAATTTGGTCTCTGGAGTATTGGTGATGGGAGTTCTATAAAGGCTTGGAGTCATAGTTGGATCGATAGAGGGATGCGGTTAGATGAGTCTGATATTAACATTCTGGTTAATATGAGAGATTGTTTTGTTAGTGATTTGGTTGATACTAATGGTGAGTGGAACTGGTCGTTATTGAACTGGCTGCCAGACAATGTGAAGATGAAGATGGCAGCGATTCTTCCCCCGCTGAGTGAAAATGATAATGATCAATTTGGTATTGCTACCGATGAGGAAGGCGGATTCTCTATTAGCAGAATGTATAAAAACCTTGATGTTGTTGGTGTTCCGGAAGCTGATGATAATTGGAACAAAATCTGGAAGTTAAAAGTTCCTGAGCGTGTCCGTTGTTTCGTTTGGCTTCTTGATCGGTCACCATTTCTAGTAAGTTTCCGCACCTTTTTCTGACTGAAATTCGTAATCTTGGTAATACTAAGTGGCATTGGCATATGTTTTTAAAGTAAGTTTCTTGTTTTTCGGTTGTATGGCTTTGTTGCATTTTAATGTGTTTTGAGTATTATAAAAGTGTCGTTTTATGTGCTGGTTGTTAGTTTGTTTTTGGCCAGGTTGATGCACGGGAGAGATAGAGACTTATGGCGCGTACGAATGGAAAAAGAAGCCGAAAAAGCCAAAGCTGAGGGCCACACGGGCACCCGTGTGCATGCACACGGTCCGTGTCAAAAAGTGGCTAGAAAAGCAAGTTTGATGCAAAGACAGAGGTTTCACACGGGCACCCGTGTGCAGGCACACGGTCCGTGTGAAAAGATGCAGGGAACGTGTGTTTTTGGCCCAGGAGCAGAGAAACAACACGGGCGCCCGTGTTGTTGAAGCGTGCTAATTTTATTTTCATTATTTTTCTCACCTGAAGGGGACCAGTAAGGGTATTTTTGGTACTTCAGTTTCAACCTGAATGGAAGTGAGTTATAAGAACAACCTTAGGGCAAAGAGAAAGACACTTTTTGACGTACGAAAGAATTGCAGAAGAAAGAGGAGAGCTCTCAAGGGTTTTGGAGAACAGAGATCTTCAAGAGCAATTGCGATTGAAGATCAAAGCAATCCTATTTTCTTGTAATGTCTAATCTTCCTATTGTATTTTCTTTGAATATTATGAGCGGCTAAACCCCCCAATGCTAGGGGGTGTCCCTGAATTGCTATTGTCATTGAACCTAATTTCCTTTATGTTAGAGAATATTTATGTGTGTAAAATTATTTGATTGTGCAAAGTGCTTATTGCTCTATCTATCTGACAAATAGATTTTTGATTTACGGTTAAGGTTTAGGTCGGACAAACCACCTTATCGCTGTTTGCAAAATTATATTACGATTGTTATTGCTTAGGAATGAGGATGCTTCGTAGTAACCATAATAATCTTGATAAATTATATTGCGCTTGATTACTTCTTGAATTGCTAAGGAATTAGGATACAAGAAAGTATCAAAAGGTTTTCCTCTGAGGAATTAGGGAAGATAACTCTTGAGATTTGGTAATAGTTCATGTACATTGATATTTTATAACTAAGGATTAAGGGACATTGCAAGGCAATTCATACACTCACCCTAGCATATTCTCTCATATTGTTTTAAAGTCACATTTACGTCTCTTATTGATTTGTTGTCATTTATCATTATTTCTAGTAAAACAACAAAACCCCCATGATCTTTTGTTCAATTGAATCATTAAAATAACTTATATTTCCTACGCAGTCCACGAGATCGATATTTGGGATAAATCCTATTATTACTACATCGGTAAAAATAGTACACTTGCTATTTTCCGATCAAGTTTTTGGCGCCGTTGCCGGGGACTGCCAGAAATATAAGTTCAATTTTTATTCAATTGAAATTTTGTTGCTCTGCAACCAAAATTTTCCTTTCTGTATTTTGATGTATTGCTACTAATAATTGGCTAACCAGTGGATGCGAGGTAAGACCTCAGCTGAACTTCTTTTTGACGCAGAACCAGAAAGATCATTGCGTACCAGACTCCGTGAAGCTAGGCAAGAAAGACCGGAAACATCAAAAGCAACACTGACAGTTTCTGAATCTGAAGAAGAGGAAGTAATTTCGGTTCATTCCGAACATTCAGACACCGAGTCTGAAACCATGGCTGCAGACCCACCTCCAGTGGAGAGACTTCTGGGTGATTATGGAGGAAAAAATGCTCCAACTGGACGGTTGACAATAGTAAATCAACCGGTCAATGTTGCTCATTTTCAGTTGCACCCTTCAACGATCCAGCAACTCGAAAAGAGACCTTTTTCGGGAAAAATCAATGAAGATGCAAATAAGCATTTACAGAGATTTCTTACGATGACCACGTCGTTGAAAATTGAAGGGCACTCCGAGGAAGCAAAAAAATTGGTAATGTTTCCCTTTACTCTTTCAGAAGATGCTGAATTGTGGTTCTACTCTCTACCTACCGGGAGCATTACAACTTGGCAACAGATGGAGACGAAATTTCTCAACGAGTATTTTCCTACTTCTGTGTATATCCGCAAGAGGTATGACATAGTGAATTTTAAACAGAAGGAAGGAGAATCACTTGGAGATGCATACAAGAGGTTTAAACGATTATTGGTTGCATGTCCTACTCATAACATGGACGCAACTGAACAAATGCAAAATTTTATGAATGGCCTCAAGATGAAGACTAAGCAACTCATTGACACAGCTGCCGGTGGCTCATCTAATTTTACAACAGCCACTGGTATCAAGAAGATCATTGAAGCCATTGCTGCGAATGAGCATTTGGAATTATATGATCGTAGTGTAAGCCAGCCGGAAGGGATGATTGATTTAAAGTTGGCTAATCAAGTTGTGAAAATGGAAGACCAAATTGCAGCTGAAGTCGAGAGAAGACTCAAGAAGATGACTGTTGAGACTCAAACTGTGGCTCAAGTTCAACCGGCTCAGACGGTCAGTTGTGAGATTTGTAATGGTCCTCACCAAACTGTGTATTGTTTTGCAACTCCGCAACAAATTGAAGAAATCAAGTTCTTGAAGCAGAACAATCCTTATTCTAACACTTATAACCCGGGATGGAAGAATCATCCAAATTTCTCATGGAAAGATCAACAACAAGTTCCTCAAAAGGCAGAATGGGAAGTAGCTATTGAGAGATTGGCCGGACAATGTTCCCAGTTTCAAGAAGAGACAAGAAACAACCATAGGAACACAACAGCTTCAATAAAAAATCTGGAAGTTCAAGTGGGTCAGATAGCACAACATCTCACTCTACAGGCACCAGGTACTCTTCCAAGCTCAACTGTGGCAAATCCAAAAAACCAAGAAAAAATTAATGTGGTTACAACAAGAAGTCAGAAAGCGCCAGAGCCTGAAGAAGAAGAGGAAATAGATGACAACTTAGTCATAGAGGTAGATCTAGAAATTAGAGAAAATCCGAAAGAGCCTAAAGTAGTGATATCATCGGTGAAGCCACTAGAAGAGAAAAATAAGAAAGAAACTAAACCGGTGGTCAAATTACCATTTCCCTCTAGAGTGGCCAAGAAGGATTCGAAAGATAAGGATTTTGAGAAGTTTGCTGCAATGTTCAAGAAGTTAGAGATTAACTTACCCTTCTTTGAAGCACTTGAGAATATGCCTTTATACAAGAAATTTATGAAAGAGGTAATTTCTAAGAAAAAACAAGTGGGAGATGAAACAAAAATTGTGACTGAAAAGTGTGGTCGAGTCTCGCCAGCAAGGAAGATCCCCATCAAGAAGAAAGACCCTGGAGTGGTGGCGATACCGTGCACCATAAATGACAGAGTGTTCAAAAAGGTGCTAACTGATTCTGGTTCTAGTGTGAGTCTGATGCCATTGTCCATCTTCAAGAAGCTGGAGATTGGAAAAATAAGCGAGAGTGAAACAAAGTTGCAATTTGCTGATCACACTATTAAGAATTCATATGGGATAGCCGAAGATGTAATGGTAGAGATTGACAAGTTTGTTTACCCAGTTGATTTCCACATCATGGATATTCCTGAGGATGAAGAGACTCCAATCCTTCTTGGGCGACCCTTTCTGCTTACGAGTCGCTGCAATTTGGATATTGAAAAAGGGGAACTCGTAGTTAAATCATTTGATGAGGAGGTAACACTGAAGGTGTTAGAAGTCAAAAAAGAAGCTGCTGGTAGGAATAATCAATCTAAAGTTGGTATGATCAGAAGTGAGGGAGCCATCAAAAGTCCACACCATCCCGAAAAAGTTTCAAGTATCATCTCTAAGGTAGCCTCAACTCATACACCTATAAAAATTCCTGCGGTAATTCAAGAAATCAAGAAGAAGAAAACAGTGGAAAGTAAAGGTGAGAAGATGAAAGTGGGTAGTAACTTGAAGAGAAAAGTGGTCCATACTTCTCGACTTCATAAGTTTGTGGTTACGGAAGTGACAAGCAACCAGGTTTGGAGGAGGAAGTACCCGCCTTAATAAAGGGTAATGGACCGTCGAGCCAAGCGACGTTAAACGAAGCGCTTCGTGGGAGGCAACCCACGGTTTTAATAGTGCGGTTTACTTTTTGTTTTGTTTTTCAGAAAATAAAGAAAAGTGGGTCTCTCTGGTGAAAGCTAGGAAGCGGAAGCTGGAGTCGCAGTACCCTCTGTGAGTTCACCCTCGCTATCTCGAATTGAAACATTGAGGTCAATGTTTCGTTCAGGTGTGGGGGAGGTTCTTTTGTTATTTTATTGCTGTGCTTTCCGTTTTTGAATTTAGTTTGGTTGATTTGATTGTGTTCGTTTGTGTTACTTTTATGTTAAAGTATGTTTCTTTCAAGTTTGTATGGTGTAGTGCTGTCATGGTGTTACCAGGTGATTGATACAAGTCGATGGGGAGCAAACTAATAGCTAGTGGTTGAACAACACATTCCACACTTGATCTCCGCAGGCACCACGGAAGCTGACACAATCAAAGGGAAGAAGGTAGGACGCAAAAAGTCAACACTGAACCAAGAGAGAAGTATGGTGTACTTTAGATGAAAGGAAACTGCAGGACACCAAGAGCACCTCGAAGCATGCAAGCTTAACCGACCCGGTGAGATTTCAGAGCCAAATTCATAACACCACATGAGAGTCCAGTCAGGTATGGCACTATTCATTTTGATTTTGTGTATGTTCTCATAACACAAGCACACCACGAGAGCGCACACTGAGGCAAGTTTTTTTTTTCGTAACCCCGAGCCTTTCTAGCCATCCTGTATGCATGATATCCATCGTCAACCCCCTTTGAGCCGTAATGTTTGTTTTGTTCTTTGTTGTTATTCTCGTTACCACCCACATATTTACTATTCATGTTATCGCTCGGCATTAATGTTATTCTCTTGAAAGACACAAAAGAATCTAAGTGTGGGGTTGTAAACCATTGAGAAAAGGGCAAGAAAAAAAAATAGAAAGAAAAAAAAAAAAGATGAATGTTGAACTTGTGAAAATCCAAAGAGAAAGTTTGAAAAACAAAAGGAAGAAAAAATCCTTAACCCTTGCCCACGTATATGAAAGACCATGTGAATGACTCTAAAAAGCTAAAAACAAGATGTCGAAGGTCTTAACCCCATTCTTACGATTCAAACCACTAAGAGTAGAAACGTGAACCCAACATAAATGCCGAGCACCAAAACCATTTGTTATCCCATTCCTTGTTACCCCACCAAACCCAAGCTACGTTACAACCCTAAGACCTCATGAAGTGTGTGTAATCTGTGTGTGTAGTGGTTAGAGAATATATTCAAAGTTAAAACTAATATGCATGCCTTGGTACTGTGAGTGTAGACACTTTAACCCGGAGAGATTTTGTGAGAGTGTGAAAAGCTTGCAGGTGAAAACGTGCTCGAAAGTGATAATGCAGTTGATAGTTTGAAGAAGGAAACCAGAAACTCGATTGCTAAGTGAAGGAATCTTGCGAAAAACCTGATTGTGTTGTGGAGAAAAGAATCTCGTCGGTGACCTCTGTTTTGCCTCGATACATCACTTGAGGACAAGCAATGAGATAAGTGTGGGGTTGTGATCGGTCACCATTTCTAGTAAGTTTCCGCACCTTTTTCTGACTGAAATTCGTAATCTTGGTAATACTAAGTGGCATTGGCATATGTTTTTAAAGTAAGTTTCTTGTTTTTCGGTTGTATGGCTTTGTTGCATTTTAATGTGTTTTGAGTATTATAAAAGTGTCGTTTTATGTGCTGGTTGTTAGTTTGTTTTTGGCCAGGTTGATGCACGGGAGAGATAGAGACTTATGGCGCGTACGAATGGAAAAAGAAGCCGAAAAAGCCAAAGCTGAGGGCCACACGGGCACCTGTGTGCATGCACACGGTCCGTGTCAAAAAGTGGCTAGAAAAGCAAGTTTGATGCAAAGACAGAGGTTTCACACGGGCACCCGTGTGCAGGCACACGGTCCGTGTGAAAAGATGCAGGGAACGTGTGTTTTTGGCCCAAGAGCAGAGAAACAACACGGGCGCCCGTGTGCAGCAACACGGCCCGTGTTGTTGAAGCGTGCTAATTTTATTTTCATTATTTTTCTCACCTGAAGGGGACCAGTAAGGGTATTTTTGGTACTTCAGTTTCAACCTGAATGGAAGTGAGTTATAAGAACAACCTTAGGGCAAAGAGAAAGACACTTTTTGACGTACGAAAGAATTGCAGAAGAAAGAGGAGAGCTCTCAAGGGTTTTGGAGAACAGAGATCTTCAAGAGCAATTGCGATTGAAGATCAAAGCAATCCTATTTTCTTGTAATGTCTAATCTTCCTATTGTATTTTCTTTGAATATTATGAGCGGCTAAACCCCCCAATGCTAGGGGGTGTCCCTGAATTGCTATTGTCATTGAACCTAATTTCCTTTATGTTAGAGAATATTTATGTGTGTAAAATTATTTGATTGTGCAAAGTGCTTATTGCTCTATCTATCTGACAAATAGATTTTTGATTTACGGTTAAGGTTTAGGTCGGACAAACCACCTTATCGCTGTTTGCAAAATTATATTACGATTGTTATTGCTTAGGAATGGGGATGCTTCGTAGTAACCATAATAATCTTGATAAATTATATTGCGCTTGATTACTTCTTGAATTGCTAAGGAATTAGGATACAAGAAAGTATCAAAAGGTTTTCCTCTGAGGAATTAGGGAAGATAACTCTTGAGATTTGGTAATAGTTCATGTACATTGATATTTTATAACTAAGGATTAAGGGACATTGCAAGGCAATTCATACACTCACCCTAGCATATTCTCTCATATTGTTTTAAAGTCACATTTACGTCTCTTATTGATTTGTTGTCATTTATCATTATTTCTAGTAAAACAACAAAACCCCCATGATCTTTTGTTCAATTGAATCATTAAAATAACTTATATTTCCTACGCAGTCCACGAGATCGATATTTGGGATAAATCCTATTATTACTACATCGGTAAAAATAGTACACTTGCTATTTTCCGATCACTTCTCAACCATGATCGATTGCTCACGCACCAGCGTATTAGTTTATCTGGGTTTGGTGGTGATGGTTGCCCTTTGTGTGGTGCTGTTAGTGAGACCTCGTTGCATGCCCTTAGAGATTGCAAGTTTGCCAAAAGTTTGTGGGATAGTATTGTGCCGCTCGAGGTCAGGTATGTTTTCTTTCATACAGGTTGGCAAGATTGGCTGGATTTAAACATTCAGAACAAGCTTATTGCAAATTCGGATTGGTGCTCCATTTGGGCATTAAGCTGTCATTCTTTATGGTTTT
Source organism: Vicia villosa (assembly GCF_029867415.1). NCBI lineage: Eukaryota > Viridiplantae > Streptophyta > Magnoliopsida > Fabales > Fabaceae > Vicia > Vicia villosa. Next base: position 171,635,778 of record NC_081183.1, on the reverse strand, counting down.
GGAGGAATAAGGAGTCGCACGATAGCAATTATGTGAGACCAAGCAATGCTAAGATTATCATTGAAGACAAAGCTTTCCAATACAAGAAGGCGATGGAGGTTAATCATAAGATTATGGAGAGGAGTATAGAGACGAAACTTGTGAAGTGGAGTCTTCCTAAACCCTCATTTGTGAAACTTAATGTCGACGGTGCTCATGATAAAAATGGTATGTCGGGGTGTGGGGGAATTGTGAGAAGTGACAAAGGAGATTGGCTTGGAGGTTTTTCGAAGAGTATTGGTGTTTGCAGCCCTTTCATGGCAGAGATTTGGAGTATTTTTAATGGGCTTAGTGTGGTTGAGGAGCTTGGGTATAGAAGAGTAGAAGTCGAGACTGATTCAACTAAAGTTGTGGAGTCTATTCTGAATGGGGATACAAAGCATATGGCTGTGGGTAGTTTGATTTGCAGAATTAGAAGCTTGATATCAAAGTTTGAAATGGTGGACCTGCATCATGCTTTTAGGGAATCTAATCAGTGTGCTCATGTCCTTGCTCGAGAGGGGAAGAAACATAAGGGATTCTATGTCTTTTACAGTGATGTTCCTCCTTGGTTGAAGAATCTGGTTGATATGGATAGAAGCGTTTCTATTCATTCTAGATCTGTCCTTTTGTAGTTTTGTTTTTGGGCTTTGGCCCTCCATATTACCAAAAAAAAATAAATTTGATAGACATTTATTTTAATATAATAATATAAATCAAAATATATAAATATATATGTTGTGCGGGTATGGGGCGGGCTGAGTACTAAGTTGCCCATACCCGCTTATTTAAGTGGATAATTACCCGAGCTCGTACCCATTTATGCGGGTTTTTACCCTACCCATGAATATTTTTGTGGGTACCCACTGGGGATGGGCCAAATTGCCATCCCTAGAGACGAGAGAGCTTGAGGAGAGAGAACGTACTTCTCCCGCTTGGTAGATAAATGAAATTGGTGAGAGAGAAATAAATAACATGGGACCCACACTTTTTCTCTTCTCTTCAAATCAGCGAAGAAACACAAGAGAATGTACTAATATAACAATATTTCCACTTTTATCCCTTTACTTCAATTTAATTGTGGCATGAATAATTTTAATGTTGTATTAATTCTATAAAATAATAAAATTAATATTTACATGCAAATTTTTTAGGGAGACAAATATATTATTACATTTATTAATTAATCACTAAAACTTAATATTAAATTGATTAAGATAATAAATAAATTATAATTATATTATATTTTATTAAAAAGTAATTCAATCTTTAACATAAGGATAATTTTGTCTTTTTAAAATCACACACACTTCTCTCTCTTGTATTTCTTTTGAAACAAACAATATAACAAATTTACTATATTTCTCATTTATTTCTCTCTTCTTATACTCTATCTCACCTTATTCTCTCTTCTCAATTTCCTTTATCAACCACACACCCTTAGAGAAAGTTACAAAATAATTTTAAATTTATTTATTATGAATAATAACCATTTCAACATTATAATTAAATATTAAATAGAAGAAATTTTACACTATTATTTAATTGTGATGATTAAAATTTTATTAATATTTGTCTTTTATCTTATTTATTTTGAAAATAACATTATTGATGCACTGATTGTATAATTTTTTTTTAAGTGATAGTATATAGTAATTAATCTTTTATGTTTAATGAAATATTTTTATGATATTTTTAAAAATTTGAGATTTTTTTATTCATATGATTATATAATTACTTTTATAAAAACTTTAGATTCATTTTATAAAGATATTTTGTTTTTCTAAAACAAAGTTTATATCCGCAAAATTTTCATATGAACAATGAAATACATTGAGAAGTTGCACAAACCTCCATCCTTAGGTTACAAAACCCATTGGGATGCATGAAATTTGATTTAGCTTTTAGGAAATAAAATCTAATCCAATTAAAAATAATTGATAATTATCAATTGTGTTTGTTAGTGATAGCTTTGATTAGGATGTAGTGTTGGATGCCAAATTTTTTAGAATTTAACATGTCAAACCCCTAAATTATACATGTCATTCCCCAAACTTTTAAAAAGACTAAATTGTCTAACCAATTTTCATTATCACATTTTCAAAAATTTACGTGAAGAATCGAATTTTTCAAATTTTCTGTGTCACTTGTGTATCATGTTAATACATAGAGTTTGACTGATTGTTCATTGTGATTCACTCATGAGCTTTTAAGCAAGAGTGTACTCTGTTTAATCGGAAGTGTATTTTTCTGTTTTTGATCTTTTGTTATTATCACTAAGGTGATTGTGGGAAGTGACATGAGATTCTCATATCTAGGAGTGTCCTAGGTAGAAGTTGCATAAGGTAGTGGTTAGGTGATAAGTTGTAAGTTAGGGTTGTTTAAGTTTTAAACTAATACTATCATAATGGATTTTCTTCTTGACTTGAATGCCCCTAAAGTAGGTGAAGTTGCACTAAACTGAATTAATAATTGATTTGTTTTTACTTCCTATATGTTATTAGTTGTTATTTGTTCTCTCAGTAATATGATGTCTTAACATTGCTTTCAACATCTTGTTTTGTCATCTTGGTGTTGGGACATCATATTCGACATATGTTTTCAAGATGATTATTAGAGTCCTCTGTAACTATTTCATCACTACTACTAGTATTCATAGTAGGAAATTCCACCTCAAAACGAGTTTTCTCCGTTATAGTTTCTAAAAGGTTTATCCATTGGTTTTTACTAATCTTCTTCTAAAAAAATTATCTGCCAACCAAGTAAGTTGTTTTGACATCAACCTTACCCTAAAAAATCAATAACAACTTAACGGTCACATACTTTTTTATCATTTGTTTTCTGCAAAATTTATTATACACTTATAAAACCACCTCAATGTATTTATAATACCTTGACCTCAACTCCCATAGCTTGTTCTTGTCAAGAGAGTGTTCACTAGTTGATGATGAATGAACAACAACGTTTGAACTTTCTAAAATATATAGACAACATAGTTTAGACCCTTTAACTATGATCACTTCATCATGCAAAATCTTTAACATCCCATGTTTAACTCTAATGTAATAGCCTAGATCATCAAACATACTTATGGAGAACAAATTACGCTTGAGTTCTGGAACATACCTCACATTGTGAATAAGAAACTCACGATCATCAAACATTTTAAGTCTGACAGTACCAATACCATAAAATTTGCAAGCCGAACTGTCACCAAGGCGAACTTCTCCAGCTTGATCCAACTTCAAAGTCTCAAAATATTCTATTCTCGAACACAAGTGATAAGAGCAACTTGAGTCTGTGACCCAACTATCTTCAGTCCCCAAACTCGATACTACTAGTGCACCAACACTCTCGTAACCTTCCTCATCTATGGTCACCGCAACTTGAACATTATTATCATTGACCTTTCTCTCAGGACAATCCTTCTTTAAGTGACTAATTTTCTGATAATTATAACATTTTATCTTTGATTTGTCAAATCTCTTTGATTTGGTCGTCCCTCTAGGCCCAGTTCCACCTCTTGAGACACTCAAGCCTTCACCACTATCATCAATTTTCAAAACTTTCCCCTTTAAAAATTCTTTGTATTTAGTTAGTTATAAATATCTTTAATCAATTAAATATAATTTTATGTCATGTCACTTTTTTATTTTAATTTATTTTAAAAAAATTAAAATTTTATAATAGTTTATACTAAAGATATTAATATCCAACTTAAGTTAATAGGTGCAAAGAATTTATTACAATGTTTCAGAGATTTTCATGCAGGTGCTATTTTATCTAAAGCAAATACATCGTCTTTTTAGCTTTGATCCCTAAAAGCAAAGATCCGGTGGGATTGGACGATTACCGCCCAATATGTTTGGTCGGAAGTATTTACAAGATTGTTTCTAAGGTGCTTGCGGAAAGGATCAAAAGAGTCATTGGTAAAGTTATCTCGCATAGCCAAAGTGCATTCGTGCCCGGGAGATAACCTTTAGATGGCGTCTTGATAGCTAACGAGATAATGGATTATGCGACCAAAGAAAATAAGAGTTGCTTGCTTTTCAAGGTGGACTTCGAGAAGCATATGATAATGTGAGTTGGTCTTTTCTTCATTATATGCTTTCATCGATGGGTTTCGGAGCTTTGTGGTTAAGGTGGATTAAAGCGATGGTTTTCTCAAGTCACATGTCGCTGATGGTGAATGGATCTTCCACCAAAGAATTCATGGTGGAAAAAGGTTTGAGACAAGGAGACTCGTTGTCTCCTTTTCTCTTCGTGGTTGTAGCCGAAGGATTGAAACAGTTGATTAACAAAGCGATGGAGATTGGAAAATTTGCGGGGATCTCGATTAATAGGAGATGTTTTATAGATGTGCTTCAATTCGCAGACGATACGTTATTGGTGGGGGATGGAAGTTGGAGTCACATTTGGGCCATTAAAGCGATCTTAAAGGGGTTTGCGCTTATTTAGGGACTAGGAATCAATTTTCATTAGAGCAAACTCATTGGTATAAATATCGATTCTCGGTTTAGGGAAGTGGCAACGACGTTTCTTGCCTGTAGAAGAGAAGAAAAGGTCTTTATATTCCTTGACATATACATTGGGAGCAATCCTAGAAGGATTAATACTTGGGAACCTTTGGTGAATAACGTCAAGAAACGGTTGGCTAAATTGAAAGGTAGACTCCTTAGCATCGAAGGGAAACTTACCTTATTGAAATCACCAAAGAATTCATGGTGGAAAAAGGTTTGAGACAAGGAGACTCGTTGTCTCCTTTTCTCTTCATGGTTGTAGCCGAAGGATTGAAACAGTTGATTAACAAAGCGATGGAGATTGGAAAATTTGCGGGGATCTCGATTAATAGGAGATGCTTAATAGATGTGCTTCAATTCGCGGACGATACGTTATTGGTGGGGGATGGAAGTTGGAGTCACATTTGGGCCATTAAAGCGATCTTAAAGGGGTTTGCGCTTATTTCGGGACTAGGAATCAATTTTCATCAGAGCAAAGTCATTGGTATAAATATCGATTCTCGGTTTACGGAAGTGGCAACGACGTTTCTTGCCTCTAGAAGAGAAGAAAAGGTATTTATATTCCTTGGCATATACATTGGGAGCAATCCTAGAAGGATTAATACTTGGGAACCTTTGGTGAATAACGTCAAGAAACGGTTGGCTAAATTGAAAGGTAGACTCCTTAGCATCGAAGGGAAACTTACCTTATTGAAATCGGTTCTTAGTAGTTTAGCGATCTTCACACTTTCTTTCTACAAGGCTCTGAAGAAGGTGGTTGAGAAAATTACAAAGATTCAAAGCAATTTCTTGTGGGGTGGGACGACGGAGAATTGTTGCACTCATTGGGTAAGTTATGACTCGGTTTGTTTACCGATCGAGAAAGGAGGGTTGGGGTTGAGGAGGATTGATGAATTTAATGTCGCCCTCCTTTGCAAGTGGAAGTGGAGGATTCTCGAGGAAGATGGTGCTTTGTGGCATGACGCGCTGAAAGCGAGATATGGAGATTTGAAGATCAAAGCCATCATTGGAAGTGGGAAAATAAAGGGGAAGGATTCTATCTCAAAGTGTTGGGCGGATATTCTGCTGTTGGACAGTAATGTCCATGAAGACTTTTTCAATTTTTTGTGCCGTTTTTCTGTCGGGAACGGTTATACGGTTTCATTTTGACATTCATTATGGATGCGCGAGGGAATTCTAAAACTGCTTTTTCCAGTTCTGTTGATGTTTCTTTGCTTCAGGATGTGTCTATTGCGGCAATGGGGGGGGTTTTGGCGAAACGACGACTGGGAGTGGGGCGACTTTGGCATCTCTGTTAGCCATCTGGGCACGACTGTTGTTGCTGCTAAAATGGACCAAATGAAGCTACTGCTGCGTCAATACAACATTGAGTTAGAAGCCTCAGACAGCGTCAGTTGGACTATTGGCACCGACGACGATTTTGTTAGAACAAGATTTGTTCTGATCAATTATCTTAGTTTTGATGATAACAATAATATGAATTTTGCTTAAGATAATATGGTACTCTAATCCAATGCAATTTCCTTTTCAGGAAATATATATAGAGTATGCATAATTCAGCGCTCAGAAGCTTTGTCTCAAGGGTTCAGCATGCAACATCAGAACATGGTCTGGCAAGACATCAGAAGATGGTCGAAGCAGAATCAGAACATGGGTCTATGGAAGCATCAGAAGAACATAAGATCATAAGCACTGAAGTTCTGATGGTATCACGCACAGAAGCACTTCAAGGTCAGAAGATCAGAAGATGCTATGCACCAAGCTGTTTGACTCTGATGATATTCAAACGTTGTATTCACAAACATCAGATCAGAAGGAAGTACAAGTGGCAGGCTACGCTGACTGACAAAAGGAACGTTAAAAGCTATTAAAGGCTACGTCAGTAGACACAGCGTGAACAAGGCTCGAGGTAGTTGACAAAAGCGTATAACATTAAATGCGATGCTGTACGGAACACGCAAAGCATTAAATGCACTCAACGGTCATCTTCTCCAACGCCTATAAATATGAAGTTCTGATGAGAAGCAAGGTTAACGATTTTTACACCTATTCTGTGAATATCAACTTGCTGAAACGCTGTTCAAATAAAAGCTCAGAATCTTCATCTTCATCAAAGCTCACTACATTGCTGTTGTAATATATTAGTGAGATTAAGCTTAAACGTTAAGAGAAATATCACAGTTTGTGATTATAGCTTTTAAGAAGCAATTGTAATACTCTTAGAATTGATTACATTAAGTTGTAAGGAACTAGAGTGATCGTGTGGATCAGAATACTCTAGGAAGTCTTAGAGGTTATCTAAGCAGGTTGTAACTAGAGTGATCGTGTGGATCAGTATACTCTAGAAAGTCTTAGAGGGTATCTAAGCAGTTGTTCCTGGAGTGATCAGTGTGTGATCAGAAGACTCTGGAAGACTTAGTTGCTGACTAAGTGGAGAACCATTGTAATCCGTGCGATTAGTGGATTAAATCCTCAGTTGAGGTAAATCATCTCTGCGGGGGTGGACTGGAGTAGTTTAGTTAACAACGAACCAGGATAAAAATAACTGTGCAATTTATTTTTATCTGTCAAGTTTTTAAAGCTACACTTATTCAAACCCCCCCCCCCCTTTCTAAGTGTTTTTCTATCCTTCAATTGGCATCAGAGCGCCGGTTCTAAGGTGCAAGCACTTAACCGTGTTTAGAAAAGATTCAGGAAGAGAAAAACGCTTCAGTAAAAGATGGCTGATGAAACTGCAAAGTCTACACCTGCATCTACATCTGGCTCTGCTGAGCAACACAACGGTAACAATGGTTATACTAGACCGCCGGTATTTGATGGTGAAAACTTTGAATACTGGAAAGATAAACTGGAAAGTTACTTTCTTGGTCTAGATGGTGATCTATGGGATCTTCTGATGGATGGTTACAAACATCCAGTAAATGCCAGTGGCGTAAAGCTGACAAGGCAAGAAATGAATGATGATCAGAAGAAGCTTTTCAGGAATCATCATAAATGCAGAACTGTTTTGCTGAATGCTATCTCTCATGCTGAGTATGAGAAGATATCTAATAGGGAAACGGCCTATGACATATATGAGTCCTTGAAAATGACTCATGAAGGAAATGCTCAAGTCAAGGAGACTAAAGCTCTCGCTTTAATCCAGAAGTATGAAGCCTTCAAGATGGAGGATGATGAAGACATTGAAAAGATGTTTTCAAGATTTCAAACTCTTACTGCTGGATTGAGAGTTCTTGACAAGGGATACACCAAGGCTGATCACGTAAAGAAGATCATTAGAAGCTTACCCAGAAGATGGGGTCCTATGGTGACTGCATTCAAGATTGCAAAGAATCTGAATGAAGTTTCTCTGGAAGAGCTTATCAGTGCCTTGAGAAGCCATGAAATAGAGCTGGACGCAAATGAGCCTCAAAAGAAAGGTTAGTCCATTGCATTAAAATCCAATATCAAGAAATGCACTAACGCTTTTCAGGCTAGAGAAGAAGATCCTGAAGAATCAGAATCTGAAGAAGAAGATGAATTGTCCTTGATCTCCAGAAGGCTAAATCAACTCTGGAAGAACAAGCAAAGGAAGTTCAGAGGCTCTAGAAGTTCAAAGAAATTTGAACGTGGAGAATCTTCTGATGACAGAAGATTTGACAAGAAGAAGGTCATGTGCTATGAATGCAATGAGCCTGGACACTTCAAGAATGAATGTCCAAAACTTCAGAAGGAAAATCCCAAGAAGAAGTTTCATAAGAAGAAAGGTCTTATGGCAACCTGGGATGAGTCAGAAGATGATTCAGACTCTGAAGATGAGCAGGCTAACTGTGCGCTGATGGCGACAGAAGATGACGAATCAGAATCTACATCAGAATCAGATTCTGAAGAGGTATTTTCTGAACTTACTAGAGATGAGTTAGTTTCCGGTCTAACAGAACTTCTGGAAGTCAAGTCTCAGATTAGTCTCAAATACAAAAAGCTGAAAAAGCTATTTGAATTTGAAACAAAGAAGCTTGAGTTGGAGAATTCTGAATTAAAAGAAAAACTTTTAAAATTATCCAATAATGTTGGATCTCCTTCTGATTCAGAAAAATCCACTCCTAGTCTAAACCATATTCTGAAAGAATATGATTTAAGTTTCAGGAAGTTCTTATCTAGAAGTATTGGCAGAAGTCAGCTAGCTTCTATGATATATGCTGTGTCTGGAAACAAAAGAGTTGGCATTGGTTTTGAGGGTGAAACCCCATACAAACTTGAACCTGTTGATGAAATGAAATTCACATACAAGCCATTGTATGATCAGTTCAAGTATGGCCACTCCCATGATATTAGGCACACTTCACATGCTCAAAGTTTTCACATAACACACACCAAAAAGCATGTAACACAACCTAGGAAATATCATGAAACTCACATTAAAAATTATCATGCTGTTCCTCCTATTGCTTACAATGTCAAACCCAAGTTCAATCAGAACTTGAGAAAATCTAACAAGAAAGGACCCAAGAAGATGTGGGTACCTAAGGATAAGATCATTCCTATTACAGATATCCTTGGCTGCAAAAAAGGACAAAGCACAACATGTCATGGTACCTGGACTCTGGATGCTCACGACACATGACAGGAAGAAGGTCTATGTTCCAAGACCTGGTGCTTAAGTCTGGAGGAGAAGTCAAGTTTGGAGGAGATCAGAAGGGCAAGATAATTGGCTCTGGAACTATAAAGTCTGGTAACTCTCCTTCCATTTCTAATGTACTTCTTGTAGAAGGATTAACACATAACCTCTTATCTATCAGTCAATTGAGTGACAATGGTTATGATATAATCTTTAATCAAAAGTCTTGCAAGGCTGTAAATCAGAAGGATGGCTCAATCCTATTTACAGGCAAGAGGAAGAACAACATTTATAAGACAGATCTGCAAGATCTTATGAGTCAGAAGGTGACTTGTCTTATGTCTGTTTCTGAAGAGCAGTGGGTCTGGCACAGAAGATTAGGTCATGCTAGTTTGAGAAAGATTTCTCAGATTAACAAACTGGATCTTGTCAAAGGACTCCCTAATCTGAAATTCAAATCAGATGCTCTTTGTGAAGCATGTCAGAAGTGCAAGTTCTCCAAACCTGCATTCAAGTCCAAGAATGTTGTTTCTACCTCAAGGCCATTAGAACTCTTGCACATTGATCTGTTTGGCCCAGTCAAAACAGCATCTGTCAGAGGGAAGAAATATGGATTAGTCATTGTCATACCCCAAAATTTGCCCACGAATTTGAATCTCACTACTGACGTTTTATTTGCTTCTAACTGCAGTTTTAATTGTATTTGATAAAAAAAAAAACCCACAAAAAATAAGTTTTTTTAACTTAACATTTTTTTAAATATCCAATTTTTATTATTACTCACCTTTTATTCAAAAAATCATACATTAAAAAAAAATGAAAAAAAGATTTTCTCTTTTTATAGTTTAAACCAGTATTTTCTTAATTAGTTAAATATAGTCTTAAGTCTCAAGTAAAATTGTGGGCTTTTGGCCATTTAAATTAGTTATGGTCCATAATTTTATCTAACCTAATTACCTCTTATAAAAACTAAGGACTAATCCTAATTTTAGGATTCATGATCTTTCTCACGATCACAAGGATTTTTCTGCAGTCGAGTACCATAACCAAGGCCAAAATTTCAAGGAAAAAGCCAAAATCGTTCCATTGGTTACAGCGGATATAAAAGCGATTTGAAGGTTCAAACGTGTTGCTGGAGGGTTGTTGATCATCTCCCAGTCAGAATCGAAGCCCAGAACGCTCGGAATCATCACCTACGAGTTTACGGTTTGGCTTTCATAAACTTGAATCGTTTGGTTTAATTTGTGTATGATAAACAAATTTTGATTGCATATTCACGTTCATGACATCGAATCGAAGTTGTCCATATGATTTAATTGTTGTTTAAGCATATAAATCGGTATCTGCCATGGTTAGGTTGTGAAGGTTTCAAATTGGGGTTTCCCAAAATAGGTAAAATTAGGCCAAACCGATGCCCCTGTCATGTTTAGAAGGTAATTTTAGGATGAACCGTATGCTTACTTGGGATTTATTCATAGTATTTGTCGAGCTTTGATTTGCAGGACCTATGGCAACAAACGAAAAGCGTTGCCAAAAAGTGCTGTGTTCTTGACATTTCCAACGAAGAAGAGGAACAGTGACAAGCGCGCGTTTTGGTTTAAATTTAAAATGTTACTCTGTTTATTTTGACTGTATTTCCATATTGAATCACATTAAGCGCGCAGCATGATTGGCAAAGACAAGGAGCTGCTGGTGGTGGGCACGCTGGTTCGATTCCCAGCCCCAGCGTTTATTTTTACGAATTCATAACTTTCTTGGTCCCATGCGCCTCATGCATGCAAGCCTGCCACACGCCCTCAATGCTCAGCCACAGGATCTTCCCAGCGCAAGATCCAATGTCTCAGAAGGTGTAGTCCACCATACACCATCAGGAGCGCGTCACATACAAGCAGAGCTAAGTCTCTTCCATTTTTATTTTATTTTTTATTTATTATTTATAATATAATCTTTTTATTCATTTATTATTTGTTTTGTCTATTAATATCTATTATAAAAATATGTTAAAAAGTCCCTTTTCACACAATTTAGTTTAATAATATTTATTTAATCTATTTATTTTAATAATAATTTATTTTAAAATGTTTTAAATTAATTTGACTTGTTTAGTTATCTTTATTTTTATATAAATATTAGGGTTAGGATATTTTAATCGAAATTTTATTTTTAATGATTTGATTAATTAGGTTGAAGACCAATAATTAATTAAATCGTTTATTTAAATTCGTACCCTAATCAGGGTTTGCGAAGATCATGCCCTACACTGAATGTTTTTTTATTTATGCCTTTTCAGGGTTACTCTTCAAATGCCTTCCGAATACGCGCCAATCTCAAAACGCGAAGTTAAGTGTTCTATTCAGTCTAATTTAAATTCTATTTGGTTTATTTTTAAAATTAGGGTTTGTTTCGCCTTCATTCTTCTTTTGCCCTGCCTCTTTTCAGGGTTAACCTAAAGGCATCCTCCGACTACCAACCATATCAGGTCAAATGCAAAAAGTTAAGTGCCCTTTATTTGATTACTTATTTCAAATTATTGTCTCGACCTTCTTATTTTAGGGTTAGAGACGTTCGCCTCTGAATTAGCCATACACTCACCCTATTTTTGGTTTGTTTGCCTTTTCAGGGTTCGTTGATCGCCAAAGCTACGAGTTTGGTAACCCTAAACTCTAATCTTTTATTCTTTCTGTTTAATTATTACTTATGTCAAACCCTACTAAGGGATCCGCTGGTTTCATTGTCCCCTCCCCTATATTATTGTTGTTCTTGCCTTATATTATCTGCGTGGTTAGTAAAATAGGGAGTGACAACCATTAAATTGAATTAGCTTCACTAATTTACAAGATAATATAATTGAATATAATCACGTGATTGGTGCACACAAGTACGCTTTTGGGTAACCCTCTCTGTTGCCTTGTTGCCTGTTGCCTTGTTGCCTTGTTGCCTTGTGTTTCTGCAGAATAGCCAGTCCCTCGAATATGAGAATACCTCAGCCATGTTGCCTCGATAAAAGGTCATGAGACCCTAAAATGATGATGCCTTCGATACACTAACATGACCTCGACCCTCGGAAGTTGCCCACAAAAAAGGCTGAGGTATCTTCTGGTTGCTTACGAAAAAGGCTATTCTGGTCATTCCCTTTAGACTACCTGCCTCTCTATGGCATGGGTCAGTCTTTGGGAGAACAATAATTCGATGACCCTTCAACCTCCAAACGAAAGGCTTCCTGCCCTCTTATGGCAAGGATTGACCCTTTCATTCTGAAAGGCTAAAAAGAGACCTATCATCTGAGTTTAAGGTAATTGCCCCTAATTGCCTTGCCATGCTCTATTTTCTATATTCTTTCTCAAAATTCTTCAAAAACTGGCTACGCTCATTTACGAGCTAAAGTCCATTTTTCCTTTTTCATCTACATTTTCTAAACAAACGAGCAAGCAAAGCAATTAAGAGCCCATGGAAAACCATGGATGCAAAGGGTGCCTTACACCTTCCCTTTGCATAAATTACCCCCCGAACTTAGATTTCTTAAAAGGTTTTTTTCTGTTTCTTTTTGCCTTTCCGAATATTGTTTGGATAAAATAAAAGTCGGTGGCGACTCTTGCTTACCGCGACATTCCGATCGATTAAAAGTCAGTTCACCGTATTACAGAACTGGCGACTCTGCTGGGGATCTAATTTCGATAAAAGAGGGGTTACCTTAAAAGTTTAGGATCACTTAATTGTATTCTATTGTTTGCTTTGCTTGCTTTATTTTTCAGGGCTGTTTTGGGAATTAACTGAAGGACGAATCCTACACCCGGATTCAAGTACACTTAAGATTAGGAGTGGCATAGTCATGGCGACCTCTTTCACATATGTGGGAGATGAGTCAATATGAAGTTCACACTTGAGTTAGGACTCCATAGCATATGCACACCTTTCTCAAATGAGGGAGGTCTATGTATGTGTCTGTGGGTGCGCCGGAGCTCAAGGACCTTTAGTTACCCTTAACCCATCCTGGCCTTTAGGAACGTAGTGGGGGGACTACTCTTGACAAATGTTAAGAACTAGTCGCTACCCGATGCTACAATTCAGATAGGTTCTTTCTCAAAGTATCATTGCATGGTGCGAATGCATCATGTCCGAGGGTGCTTTAGAAGGGCTGACAATTCTGGATAACTTGTAGAACCCGTTGCTGAAATCTCCTTATCCATAGAAATACCCTTGGGAAGGACACCTGATCAGACTCCATGCAAGCCTTAAGCCAAAAATTGTGTGACTTGTGTGACTTGTTTGTGTTTACTACTAAACTTCATTTCCTCGCAGGTTTTGTTGAAAGGATTTGTTTGTCCTTACCATCTCGCACTAAGTCCAACGAACTACATTCGCATAACATCATGACATCATGACATCATAAGCATAACATGATTTAACTAACCCTTTCAAGGATCTTAGGGATTTAGGGCGCACAATTTCAGGTGCTCTTATCAAGGACTGAACTCTTATTAAGGGGCAAGAGGATTTACTTTCCTCTTGCCACATACCTTCCAATTCAGAGACGTTGTACCTATCAAGGGGCAAGAGGATTTATTTTCCTCTAGCTATGTACCTTCAAATTCAGAAGTTCCCGAGTCAGAGGCGATAACCCACTCGATATGGTGAGCTTGATTCTCAAAGGAGAACATCCAAAAATCCGAGTTCATCCAAAAATCAGAGTTCTTCAAACGAAGAGGCGACCAAATCATTTTTTTTGACGTTGCTAACTAAATTTCCATAGATCCTTGAAAATATTGCATCTGCATTCATAACATTGCATCTCAGGTTTCCACCACAGGTTTCTCACCTCCTCGCTGTTTATTTCAGCATCATGAATCTCGAGCAATCAGTCAAAGACCTTCAAGCTCAGAATGCCCAGTTTCAAGATCTGATCCTGAACTTATCCAAGGGGCAAGATGAACTGAAAGCACTTCTTACCAAGAAGAAGAAGAAAGGCAAGAAGACTCTAGGGAAAAGACTTAGACCTATCCTGCAACTCAGGGATGCCGAAGCCTCTGAAGACAGTGACGAAGATGAGCAAGATGATGAAGCTAGCATCAAAACTGATGCAAAAAGTAATCATGATTCTGCCAAGCCCGCTGAAGAAGAAGAGGACTATGAGGATGAAAATCCAGACGACAAATACAAGCTGCTTGAAGAACGTATGAAAGCCATGGAGATTCAGAAGGTACCTGGGTTGGATTTTGAGGAACTAGGACTCGTCTCTGGAGTTGTCATCCCTCCGAAGTTCAAGATTCCGATTTTTGCTAAATATGACGGAGTCTCCTGTCCTAAGCTGCATTTAAGATCATATGTGAGGAAGATTCAACCTCACACCGCCGATAAGAAGCTGTGGATCCACTTCTTCCAGGATAGCTTATCTGGAACTCAACTCGAATGGTACTATCAACTGGAGGGTACTAACATTCGTACCTGGGAAGATTTGGTTGTTGCCTTCTACCAGCAATACCAATACAATGTTGACCTTGCACCAACTCGCATGCAACTACAAAGCATGTCTATGGGACCCGAGGAAAGTTTCAAGGAGTATGCTCAAAAATGGAGAGATATAGCTGGAAGAGTCAAACCCTCCTTGACTGACAGAGAATTGGTTGATATGTTCATGAATACACTGACTGGTCCTTTCTACAGCCATTTACTTGGAAGCTCCTCGTCTGGTTTCACCGATCTCATACTGACTGGAGAACGTGTTGAAAATGGTATCCGAAGCGGAAAAATTCAGGTGGCTACTTCTTCTGGTACTGTGAAAAAGCCATACAATCAGAAGAATGAATCCAACACTGTTGGGGCAGTCCTGGTCTCTAGTCAGGCTCCAACACAACAAGAACAAAAAGATCAACGCAAGCAACAAGGTGGCCAACGTACTTGGAAATCAAAACCCAAGAGGTCATTTACCCCACTACACATGCCATTGGCTCAAGCTTTGCAACACTTGCTCGATCGGAGTCTGATAACTCTACTGCCTCCATACTCAGCTCCTGCTAATCCCGCCCCTGGGTACAAGCATCATGCAAGACGTGCTTACCATTCAAATAGTCCTGGTCATGATACAGAAGAGTGTGGGCCTTTGAAACATAAAATTCAAGACTTGATTGAAGAAGGGATCGTTGAATTTGGGCAACCAGAGAAGCCACACAAAGTCTAAAGGATGGCTATTTAGATCATTAATTTACTCGCATTCGCAATTTCTTTCCTGTTTGTTTAAACATTCGTCTTATGTCAGACTCTATTTATTTTATCATAATCATTAATGCATTGCATATGTTTGTCTTGATTTATTTCTCTTCCTATTTCTATATTAAACTTTGTCTTTACTTATATTTCTTTATGATATTTAACTCTCGCTAAAGCGGTAAGCCTTTTGAGGGAGGATGACGAAAACGATACCGCAACCTCATACAATATGCTTTTGAACAGACTATGCTGACGATGTACAGGCATTGTTTCAATTCCCAAACAGTGGAGATATAAGGATGTTAATCCCTCGTCAACCCCTTTGAGCCTAAGGAGTAGAAGTTTTTTCTTTGCATAATTTAAAACCCTTAATCATAACCTGGGGCAGGGTAGTTACTCAGTTAACTCAATTATCTTAGCTGTTGTCTACACAAACAATGATGGGTTCCCGCAACCATTAAGTCAGGCAGTCAATATCCACCAAAAAAAAAGAAAACGCTGTCAAGTCAAAACCTATGAAGGAGACTTATCAAAAATTGAAACATCCCGCTGACTGTAACCTCAAAAATATACATTTCAGGCAAAAGTTAGGGATAATAAAGTCAAAAAAGAGGTTACTACAAATCCTCGACAAAAGAAAAATTACAAAAAAAAATGATGACTGCCTGTCCAAACAAACTTTCGGTGCTTCAACCATCATCAAATATCAACATTAAAACTTCAATACCTGCTAGAACTTAAATGCAAAGTTAACTGAGCATAAGATCGAAGAACATCACGAAGATTGGGATGGGTACAAATAAACTTTGAGCCTTTATCCTTTGTTTCTTAAACCGTGAACCAAGCCACGTTACAACCCTTGAAAGTCCTAACTGAAGCATGGTTAGTTCAAAAGCGTACTGTCGCAAAAAGGGTATCCTGACTCCTTAAAGTTTACCATAAATCTTGAGTTGATATCATGTTTTTACAAATATCGCTTTCTTACATATTTTGTTCAACTAAAATTGTTTTTAAACTCCAAGACAGACATATGCATTGCATTTTAATGAGTGTCATTATAAAACAATTTTGCTTACGTAATTTCAAATGTTTGGCATCTGGAAGAATCTGCATGGGGCATAATTAATGACTAAAAGTCCTCCCGACAAATAAATTTGCAGAGACGTCTCGCATGCATGACTCAATCAACTAAAAGCTTGTTTACACGAGGGGCATAACAATTCATAGAATCTCTCAGAGGCACTGAAGAAACCAGAGAAGTTAGTGCATCACTGGGGGCATGCCACATCAGTCACAAATCTCAACAAATACTATCTAGCTACTGGCATCAGATGGTGTTAGTATTTGTCTCTCCTTCGAAGTTCGAATTCCGGTAATCTAAAACATCAAGCATACCAGGATACTGAATCCAGGGGCAGGTATACTCCCGCAAGCTAACGACCATACATATGGGGCAATGGAAAGTTGAAATCTCGGAGAATCTTCCCCACAGAGCAGTTTTCATAGCATATCCCCACATAGCAAGTTATCTTCAAGCAATTTCTTCCCAACAGAGACTTGGTTCCCCAACAGAGTTCATACCTCCGATACCGTCGGTTCTCTGACACAAGCTTCTTCTCTAGCATGGTTTATTCAAACTCAAAGTTGCTGCTCAGAAATCGGGTCGGATGTTATGCTTATTTCTCTTGTCCCCAGGATACATCAGGATCAGGTCACTCAAGTCAATCTCATCCCCAAGCGAAGATCAAAAATCCCCAGCTGGATATCATCGAACAAAAGACAGGAATTCTCTTGTCATTATCTCCAGTAGCATACAGAGATTTATTTTCTCAACCAGCAGCTGCTATACAAAAATTATCAATATGCTCCGACTATATAGCCCATCCCTGCAGCATTCATAAATACATGCATAACATACATTACCCTCGTTTATTTCGAGAATCTCAACACATGCATCATAACATTGCATAAAACTAATCTTTCTCTTTCAGGTCATTTCATAATCAAAGGAATATTATCATCCAAGTACGGTGCAAATACCATCGCATCAACGATCTCACCTCAATACAAATACAATTCTGACACTTCGAGCCTTTCTTCAGGGATAATTCAAAAACAATCAAATAACCTCTCATCCTTTCTAGGAACCTTTCTAGGTAATCTTTTCTAAGACATTTATCATCCTTTCGAGGAACCTTTCTAGGTAATCCTTTCTAAGATAATTCATATCCTTTCTAGGAACCTTTCTAGGTAATCTTTTCTAAGATAACTCATATCCTTTCTAGGAGCCTGTCTAGGTAGTCTTCTCTAAGACGTTTATTACCCTTTCTAGGTAATCTTTTCTAAGATAATTCATATCCTTTCTAGGAACCTTTCTAGGTAATCTTTTCTAAGATAACTCATATCCTTTCTAGGAGCCTGTCTATGTAGTCTTTTCTAAGACGTTTATTACCCTTTCTAGGTAATCTTTTCTAAGACAATTCATATCCTTTCTAGGAGCCTTTCTAGGTTAGTCCTGTTTAAGACATATCTCAACCTCTCTAGGTAATCTCCCTTTAAAATATTTATCCAACACTTTCTAAGACATCTACTGCCCTTTCAAGGAGCCTCTCAATAATCTTCTACAAAGACACTTTTTCCCGAGCTTTGTTTAAAGCCTAATCTCTTTTACGTCAGTCAATGATCTATCTATTCAGGAACCTCTTCAGGTAGTCTTCCGTAAGACATTACTTCATTTTAATGAATCTCTTCTTCAATCGATGCATATGACCCCGTCTGAAAAGCATCTGCTTTAGAACAACAATTCTTCAAACATCTGATGGCATCTTCAAGCCCATCTCCAACAAGCGCCTTTCAGTGCCTCAAGCTCGGATATAGTCTAGCGTACGACTTATCCTGACTTTCGTACTTATCCAGATCAAGTGGCATCTTTAAGCCCATCTCCTACAAAAGGTTCCTTGCTTCAGCTAGGGCAAATTCCTGGGTATTCTAGTGTTCAATCCTCTTCTACCCTCAGATTCCGACTGGCATACAAACCAGTCTACATCTTCAGGTTTAAGATAATTGAACAGGGGCAGCTGTCATACCCCAAAATTTGCCCACGAATTTGAATCTCACTACTGACGTTTTATTTGCTTCTAACTGCAGTTTTAATTGTATTTGATAAAAAAAAAACCCACAAAAAATAAGTTTTTTTAACTTAACATTTTTTTAAATATCCAATTTTTATTATTACTCACCTTTTATTCAAAAAATCATACATTAAAAAAAAATGAAAAAAAGATTTTCTCTTTTTATAGTTTAAACCAGTATTTTCTTAATTAGTTAAATATAGTCTTAAGTCTCAAGTAAAATTGTGGGCTTTTGGCCATTTAAATTAGTTATGGTCCATAATTTTATCTAACCTAATTACCTCTTATAAAAACTAAGGACTAATCCTAATTTTAGGATTCATGATCTTTCTCACGATCACAAGGATTTTTCTGCAGTCGAGTACCATAACCAAGGCCAAAATTTCAAGGAAAAAGCCAAAATCGTTCCATTGGTTACAGCGGATATAAAAGCGATTTGAAGGTTCAAACGTGTTGCTGGAGGGTTGTTGATCATCTCCCAGTCAGAATCGAAGCCCAGAACGCTCGGAATCATCACCTACGAGTTTACGGTTTGGCTTTCATAAACTTGAATCGTTTGGTTTAATTTGTGTATGATAAACAAATTTTGATTGCATATTCACGTTCATGACATCGAATCGAAGTTGTCCATATGATTTAATTGTTGTTTAAGCATATAAATCGGTATCTGCCATGGTTAGGTTGTGAAGGTTTCAAATTGGGGTTTCCCAAAATAGGTAAAATTAGGCCAAACCGATGCCCCTGTCATGTTTAGAAGGTAATTTTAGGATGAACCGTATGCTTACTTGGGATTTATTCATAGTATTTGTCGAGCTTTGATTTGCAGGACCTATGGCAACAAACCAAAAACGTTGCCAAAAAGTGCTGTGTTCTTGACATTTCCAACGAAGAAGAGGAACAGTGACAAGCGCGCGTTTTGGTTTAAATTTAAAATGTTACTCTGTTTATTTTGACTGTATTTCCATATTGAATCACATTAAGCGCGCAGCATGATTGGCAAAGACAAGGAGCTGCTGGTGGTGGGCACGCTGGTTCGATTCCCAGCCCCAGCGTTTATTTTTACGAATTCATAACTTTCTTGGTCCCATGCGCCTCATGCATGCAAGCCTGCCACACGCCCTCAATTCTCAGCCACAGGATCTTCCCAGCGCAAGATCCAATGTCTCAGAAGGTGTAGTCCACCATACACCATCAGGAGCGCGTCACATACAAGCAGAGCTAAGTCTCTTCCATTTTTATTTTATTTTTTATTTATTATTTATAATATAATCTTTTTATTCATTTATTATTTGTTTTGTCTATTAATATCTATTATAAAAATATGTTAAAAAGTCCCTTTTCACACAATTTAGTTTAATAATATTTATTTAATCTATTTATTTTAATAATAATTTATTTTAAAATGTTTTAAATTAATTTGACTTGTTTAGTTATCTTTATTTTTATATAAATATTAGGGTTAGGATATTTTAATCGAAATTTTATTTTTAATGATTTGATTAATTAGGTTGAAGACCAATAATTAATTAAATCGTTTATTTAAATTCGTACCCTAATCAGGGTTTGCGAAGATCATGCCCTACACTGAATGTTTTTTTATTTATGCCTTTTCAGGGTTACTCTTCAAATGCCTTCCGAATACGCGCCAATCTCAAAACGCGAAGTTAAGTGTTCTATTCAGTCTAATTTAAATTCTATTTGGTTTATTTTTAAAATTAGGGTTTGTTTCGCCTTCATTCTTCTTTTGCCCTGCCTCTTTTCAGGGTTAACCTAAAGGCATCCTCCGACTACCAACCATATCAGGTCAAATGCAAAAAGTTAAGTGCCCTTTATTTGATTACTTATTTCAAATTATTGTCTCGACCTTCTTATTTTAGGGTTAGAGACGTTCGCCTCTGAATTAGCCATACACTCACCCTATTTTTGGTTTGTTTGCCTTTTCAGGGTTCGTTGATCGCCAAAGCTACGAGTTTGGTAACCCTAAACTCTAATCTTTTATTCTTTCTGTTTAATTATTACTTATGTCAAACCCTACTAAGGGATCCGCTGGTTTCATTGTCCCCTCCCCTATATTATTGTTGTTCTTGCCTTATATTATCTGCGTGGTTAGTAAAATAGGGAGTGACAACCATTAAATTGAATTAGCTTCACTAATTTACAAGATAATATAATTGAATATAATCACGTGATTGGTGCACACAAGTACGCTTTTGGGTAACCCTCTCTGTTGCCTTGTTGCCTGTTGCCTTGTTGCCTTGTTGCCTTGTGTTTCTGCAGAATAGCCAGTCCCTCGAATATGAGAATACCTCAGCCATGTTGCCTCGATAAAAGGTCATGAGACCCTAAAATGATGATGCCTTCGATACACTAACATGACCTCGACCCTCGGAAGTTGCCCACAAAAAAGGCTGAGGTATCTTCTGGTTGCTTACGAAAAAGGCTATTCTGGTCATTCCCTTTAGACTACCTGCCTCTCTATGGCATGGGTCAGTCTTTGGGAGAACAATAATTCGATGACCCTTCAACCTCCAAACGAAAGGCTTCCTGCCCTCTTATGGCAAGGATTGACCCTTTCATTCTGAAAGGCTAAAAAGAGACCTATCATCTGAGTTTAAGGTAATTGCCCCTAATTGCCTTGCCATGCTCTATTTTCTATATTCTTTCTCAAAATTCTTCAAAAACTGGCTACGCTCATTTACGAGCTAAAGTCCATTTTTCCTTTTTCATCTACATTTTCTAAACAAACGAGCAAGCAAAGCAATTAAGAGCCCATGGAAAACCATGGATGCAAAGGGTGCCTTACACCTTCCCTTTGCATAAATTACCCCCCGAACTTAGATTTCTTAAAAGGTTTTTTTCTGTTTCTTTTTGCCTTTCCGAATATTGTTTGGATAAAATAAAAGTCGGTGGCGACTCTTGCTTACCGCGACATTCCGATCGATTAAAAGTCAGTTCACCGTATTACAGTCATCGTAGATGATTATAGCCGCTGGACGTGGGTAAAATTCTTGAAACACAAGGATGAGTCTCATTCAGTGTTCTTTGATTTCTGCATTCAGATTCAATCTGAAAAAGAGTGTAAAATCATAAAGGTCAGAAGTGATCATGGTGGTGAATTTGAGAACAGATCCTTTGAAGAATTCTTCAAAGAAAATGGTATTGCCCATGATTTCTCTTGTCCTAGAACTCCACAGCAAAATGGAGTTGTAGAACGAAAGAATAGGACTCTGCAAGAAATGGCCAGAACCATGATCAATGAAACCAATATGGCTAAGCATTTCTGGGCAGAAGCAATAAACACTGCATGCTATATTCAGAATAGAATCTCTATCAGACCTATTCTAAATAAGACTCCTTATGAATTGTGGAAGAATAAAAAGCCCAACATTTCATATTTCCATCCTTTTGGATGTGTATGCTTTATTCTGAACACTAAAGATCATCTTGGTAAGTTTGATTCCAAAGCACAAAAATGTTTCCTTCTTGGATATTCTGAACGCTCAAAAGGCTACAGAGTATACAATACTGAAACATTGATTGTGGAAGAATCAATCAATATCAGGTTTGATGATAAGCTTGGTTCTGAAAAACCAAAGCAGTTTGATAATTTTGCAGATTGTGATATTGATATATCAGAAGTTGTTGAGCTAAGAAGCAACGCATCAGAAGCAGAGCTTCTCAGAAGCAAAGAATCGGAAGATCAAGTATCAGCTTCTCTGGAGAATCTAAGCATTTCTGAAGAACCATCTGTCAGAAGATCATCCAGACTCATTTCTGGTCATTCAGAAGATGTCATTCTTGGAAAGAAGGATGATCCAATCAGAACAAGAGCATTCCTTAAGAACAATGCAGACTGTCAATTAGGTCTTGTATCTTTGATCGAGCCAACTTCTATTGATCATGCTCTAGAAGATCCAGACTGGATAATTGCTATGCAAGAAGAACTGAATCAGTTTACAAGGAATGATGTTTGGGATCTTGTTCCTAGACCAGATGGATTCAATATAATCGGTACAAAATGGGTCTTCAGAAACAAGCTCAGTGAGAAAGGTGAAGTGATAAGGAACAAAGCCAGACTGGTGGCTCAGGGTTATAGTCAGCAAGAAGGGATTGACTATACAGAAACCTTTGCACCAGTGGCCAGGTTAGAATCTATTCGTCTATTAATTTCATTTGCCACTCAACATAACATCACTCTCTATCAGATGGATGTTAAGAGTGCCTTCTTAAATGGTTATATAGATGAAGAAGTTTATGTCCATCAACCTCCTGGTTTTGAAGACTCTATGTCTCCTAATCATGTTTTTAAACTCAAGAAATCATTGTATGGATTGAAACAAGCTCCCAGAGCTTGGTATGAACGCTTAAGTTCTTTCCTTCTGGATAATGGTTTCACTAGAGGAAAAGTGGACACTACTCTCTTTTGTAAAACCTTTAAAAGGGATATTTTAATTTGTCAAATATATGTAGATGATATTATTTTTGGAACATCTAATGCTACACTTGGAAAGGAGTTTGCTGAGTCTATGCAGGCTGAGTTTGAAATGAGCATGATGGGAGAACTCAAGTATTTCCTTGGAATACAAATAAATCAAACATCAGAAGGAACGTATGTTCACCAAACCAAGTATGTGAAGGAACTTCTGAAGAAGTTTAATCTTTTAGACTGCAAAGAAGCCAAAACTCCTATGCATCCAACATGCATCCTAGGTAAGGATGGGGTAAGTAAGAAGGTAGATCAGAAGTTATACAGAGGTATGATTGGATCTCTTCTATATTTGACTGCTTCTAGACCTGACATTCTGTTCAGTGTTTGTTTGTGTGCTAGATTCCAATCAGATCCTAGAGAATCTCATTTAACTGCTGTTAAGAGAATTCTAAGGTATCTGAAAGGTACTACTAATGTTGGCTTAGTTTACAGAAAATCTAAAGAATACAACTTAGTAGGATTCTGCGATGCTGACTATGCTGGAGACATAATTGAAATAAAGAGTACTTCAGGAAGTTGCCAATTTCTTGGAAGTCATTTGATATCCTGGTATAGCAAGAAGCAAGCAACTATTGCTCTATCAACAACAGAAGCAGAATATGTCGCTGCTGCTGGTTGCAGTACACAGATGCTCTGGATGAAGAGTCAGTTAGAAGATTATCAGATATATGAGAGTAACATTCCTATATTCTGTGATAATACTTCTGCTATATGTTTATCTAAGAATCCTATTCTTCATTCAAAGGCTAAACATATTGAGATTAAACATCATTTCATAAGGGACTATGTTCAGAAGGGTGTTATATCTTTAAACTTTGTTGATACAGACCATCAATGGGCTGATATCTTTACAAAACCCCTGGCTGAAGATAGGTTTAAGTTCATTCTGAAGAATATCAGTATGGATTTATGCCCAAAATGAGAAGATGAGAAGTTCTTACGTATGAGTATCTTCTGAAATGAATGTGATCTTTTTTTATCAGTAGTTCTGATTGAAATCTTTTAGAAATTATGATTTGGTTATTACTAACGTTTCATTGTCTAAGTTGATTCAGAACCTCTTTTAAAGCAAAACAGCTGTATCGTTTTGTCTCGGGATGGTAAACCTGTTGTTACTATTCATGGATAAGCGCGCGTGCAGTTGAAGGGACGCCGACCATAGGTAACTGTGCAAATCACGTTTTTTGTCATTATTATCTCTCCTCACGTCACGTAACATTAAATGCTCTTCATCATTTACTCTCTTTCAGTTTTCTTTTTATATTCTTCAAACGGTTCTTTTCCCTCTTATATTTCTCTCACTTTGCATTCAGTTTCTTTTTCGTTCTCTCTCCTTGCATTCATATCATAAACCCTAGCAGTTTCCAATATCTGCAACTTCATCATGAATCCATCGTCAAGCTCTGGGAATCAAGATAATGATCGGAAACAAAAGAGAAAGGCAACTGCTGAACCAGAAACCAAACCAAAAAGAGTAAGGATCACCTATGACCCTCTCAAAGTGAACCCGTTTGAAGCTATGATGTCTGGAAATTACTCTAGACGTGTGTATCAACCCCTTGACGGTACCCCTCAATCACCTCCCTCTTCACAGACCTCCACCACCTCTTCCTCCTCATTCATCCTCTCTGAACCACCTTCTTCACCATCTGATATCTCCTCTCCTTCAACCCATCCATCAGATATTTCTTCATCTCTCTCACACCCTTTTCCCACCAGAACACCTAATCCCTATAGTGTTGTTCTTCCCGACTCCAGGTTCACTGTCAACCCTCCAACTCCTACCACTCAATCATTTCTGGAGCTTTTACATTCTGATGTAAATGGCTGGTTGGAGATTCTGGGTGCTGCTCACCTTAACCATCTGGATGAGTATGCTACAAGCAACCTTTGGGATACCTTTCGTCAGGATTTTCTGGTTAGGGCTACAGACACTCAGAGAAGGATCATGTCTAAAGCTCCTGGTATTCGTGGTCTTCGGTTGGAAGTTGGTGAAAGCAGCTATCACCATCTCATCAGGAACAGAAGTGTTCTTGAGAAGAAGATACCTGCAGATGAGTTAGAAGAAGAAAATCTCTGCAGAGACATCGTGGTGTGGAAACCATGGTTTCCTGTGCTGACTGGAGATTTTCAGTGGTTGTTTAACTGGTTCAAAATGAACCCTTCTGAAAAAGCACCTCACATGGTCTTTCCAGTAGTGGTTTATCCTGCTGAAGTTGCTGGTCCTACTCCTCCAACAAACCTAGCAGCTATTCTTCAAGCGCTGGAAGATGGAACTTCTGAGCTGCCTGAACCAGAATATGCTAAGGCTACTTCTGAGTCAGACTCAGATGAGGAAATGGAAGATGCACAAGCTGAAGATCTCCCAGAAGATCACCCTGCTGAGATTGCTGTCCCTTTTGGCAGAAATTCAGGTGCCTCTTCTTCTGGTGAAACCTCAGCTCTGATGGAGACCTTGGAAGCTCTTCATCAGAATCAAGCTATGCTGGCTTCTCGTTTGGACGCGCAAGAAGTAGCCAATGCTGAGTTTCGCTCTTTCATGGCAAGGCAAGCTACAAGCACTGACGGGATTCATGATGTTCTGGCGCGGATTTTGCGTAGCCTAGGATCTTAGTCCTTAGGCTAGGATCTTTTTTTTTGATTATCAATGAAAAGTTTCTTTGTTTTGCATTTCATTGATTTTGTTTGTCGTTTTATACATCTGAATCTTTTGATATATTCTTTTTGATGTTATGACAAAAAGGGGGAGAAGATAAATGATAAATGATTTGATTAATCTATCAGTTGCTGGGTAAAGCTCCCACACATTTACTAACAAGAACTGCAAGTTCTATATGGTTTAAGTGTTTTGCAGGTATAAAGAAGTGAAGAGAATCTTCAAAGCAAACACAAGAAGCAAAACCATAAGAAGTGTTATTCTGTAAAAAGAATAAGCTCATGGAAACTGAAGCAAGCTGAGTGCTGTCAAGCTTCAGAAATCAGAAGCAAGAAAGAAGAATGAATCAGAAGCACTGATAATAGAATTTGATCCATATTTGTCTATTTGCTCTGACAAAATTCTATTTGCTCTGATAACATTATTTTAGCCTATATGGCTCTGATACATATCATGTGTTCGAATATACATTTTATGTTCTGACTCGTTCATGCTGACTTTTGTCGTTTAGTTTTTTGTTCTGTAACATTTCAGGATGTAGAGATGCTCTGATGATGCTCTGGTACATTCAACAATGTTCTGATACAAATCTAGCATGAAGTGATGTTGGTAGAAATTCAAAGCTCTGAAGCTATCCGAGGGAAGCAGAAATCAGAAGCTGTGAATGTTCTAAAGATCCAGAAAACTCAAGTTCTGAAGCTGTCCTAAATGGAAGCAGAAATCAGAAGCTGTGAATGTTCTGAAGATCAAAGAAATTCAAGTTCTGAAGCTGTCCTAAATGGAAGCAGAAATCAGAAAGCTGTGAATGTTCTGAAGATCAAAGAAATTCAAGTTCTGAAGCTGTCCTAGATGGAAGCAGGAATCAGAAGCTGTGAGTGTTCTAAGGATCTAAAGAAATTCTAGTTCTGAAGCTGTCCAATGGAAGCAGAAGTCAGAAGCTATGAATTCTCTAAAGACAGAAGCTTATGTGATCGTCTCTACCGAAATAATCAGGGAAGTCTTTTATTAAAGTTCTTCGAGTATTTATTTCAGGGGGAGATTATTTATCTCAGGGGGAGATTGTTAATCTCAGGGGGAGACATATTCATATGCTTATGCTATAGCTGTGTAATTTGTCTTTTGCCGTCTGCTCTTTCTGATCGCAAATTCATATCATTTATATATGTTTTTGTCATCATCAAAAAGGGGGAGATTGTTAGAACAAGATTTGTTCTGATCAATTATCTTAGTTTTGATGATAACAATAATATGAATTTTGCTTAAGATAATATGGTACTCTAATCCAATGCAATTTCCTTTTCAGAAAATATATATAGAGTATGCATAATTCAGCGCTCAGAAGCTTTGTCTCAAGGGTTCAGCATGCAACATCAGAACATGGTCTGGCAAGACATCAGAAGATGGTCGAAGCAGAATCAGAACATGGGTCTATGGAAGCATCAGAAGAACATGAGATCAGAAGCACTGAAGTTCTGATGGTATCACGCACAGAAGCACTTCAAGGTCAGAAGATCAGAAGATGCTATGCACCAAGCTGTTTGACTCTGATGATATTCAAACGTTGTATTCACAAACATCAGATCAGAAGGAAGTACAAGTGGCAGGCTACGCTGACTGACAAAAGGAACGTTAAAAGCTATTAAAGGCTACGTCAGTAGACACAGCGTGAACAAGGCTCGAGGTAGTTGACAAAAGCGTATAACATTAAATGCGATGCTGTACGGAACACGCAAAGCATTAAATGCACTCAACGGTCATCTTCTCCAACGCCTATAAATATGAAGTTCTGATGCGAAGCAAGGTTAACGATTTTTACACCTATTCTGTGAATATCAACTTGCTGAAACGCTGTTCAAATAAAAGCTCAGAATCTTCATCTTCATCAAAGCTCACTACATTGATGTTGTAATATATTAGTGAGATTAAGCTTAAACGTTAAGAGAAATATCACAGTTTGTGATTATAGCTTTTAAGAAGCAATTGTAATACTCTTAGAATTGATTACATTAAGTTGTAAGGAACTAGAGTGATCGTGTGGATCAGAATACTCTAGGAAGTCTTAGAGGTTATCTAAGCAGGTTGTAACTAGAGTGATCGTGTGGATCAGTATACTCTAGAAAGTCTTAGAGGGTATCTAAGCAGTTGTTCCTGGAGTGATCAGTGTGTGATCAGAAGACTCTGGAAGACTTAGTTGCTGACTAAGTGGAGAACCATTGTAATCCGTGCGATTAGTGGATTAAATCCTCAGTTGAGGTAAATCATCTCTGCGGGGGTGGACTGGAGTAGTTTAGTTAACAACGAACCAGGATAAAAATAACTGTGCAATTTATTTTTATCTGTCAAGTTTTTAAAGCTACACTTATTCAACCCCCCCCCCCCTTTCTAAGTGTTTTTCTATCCTTCAGATTTTGCGGTAAAGAACTGTCTCAATGCCATTGGTAGCAAGCGCTGTTGGTACGGTCCGCCAGAAAAGTTTGATTCAGCTTTGAGGTTGGTTTGGAGAATCGAAGTTCCTTAGAAAGTGAAGGCGTTCGGGTGGAGGTGTTTCATCAACAAACTTTCGACGAAAGATCTTCTTGTGAAAATAGGTATGATAGCTAACACAAATTTTGTTTGCGTTTTCTGTTTGAATGGAGAAACGGCGATGCACTCGTTGTTATGCTGTCACGCGACAGATTTGGTGTGGGGGGATATAGCAGAGTGGGTAGGCTTTCTCGATTACAAGGCGCTGAATTTAAAAGAGAGTTTCTTGAAATGGTTTTCTTTTTGCAAAAGCGCCAAAGTCCGGAAAGGAAAGGAGGGTCTACTGTGGTTGGCCACGTGTTGGACAATTTGGTTGGTTAGGAACGAGACTGCCTTCAGAGGCGACTCTTGGAACATCTCCGATATCGTTTGGAAAGTGAAGGCGCTTGCTTGGAGGTGGGCGTTTATAGGAAAAATTGCACAACCCAATTGTAATTTTTGTGGGTTTAGTAGAAATCCTCTACTTTACCTACCTTAAGTCATAACTGGCATGTAATTTTTTTTCCGTTTCGAGTTTTTTGTTCATTCTCTTGTGTACTGTGCTCCGAAAACTTGGGTTCTCTTTTTATAATATATCTTGTTTTAAAAATAAAAAAAAAACATTAAAAAATATTTTTATTTCTATTCAAAAAATGGACATTTTCCCTAAGTTTTTCAATAGTTTTGTTGTTCTTCCTCTAAAAACACTTTTAAAATCTAAATCTGACATAGAGGTCCTTCTATGAAGTCAACCCATTAATCATAACTCAATCATGATCTAATATAATATTGAATCAGCACTATCCAGAAACAATATTTCTACTAATATTCAACCTTTGTCGGCTGATGCCTAATTGACTAAGCAAACAAATTAACTATCAGCATCAAGAAGTAGACTTAGCAATGTAAACATTTATGATAAATATAGCCAGTCGAAGAAGCCACTTAGAACCCTCTCTCACTCTCTAATACACCTACCTACGCGACAAATACGCGTACAATAATGAAAAATAAGATTGCTTAGCCTTATGAGGACAACACACGTCTTTTCAATTTATGTCTCCTTTGTATAAATATTGGTTCCTTTATCCACACTTTATCAATCTACAATTTGTTCTTTTGCTTCTCATTAATCTTACAATATAAATCAATCAAATATATCCTCTTTTTTTCTTGTCTCTTTGAAGTTCATAACTAGTGAAAAAGTTTAAGTGTTTCTGAGAGAGATCAAAAATTCAAAATGGTTTGCTGCATGGTATCTCGTTCTGGAAGGGAAATGCAGAGATACAATGAAAATGGTGGTCGCCAAGTTGTAGGGTTAGTCATTTCATTCATATCTATATTATCATTAATATATGTCCCCTCTTTTTTTTTTTTTTTTATTATTATATTCGTTATTAATTAACATTTATTTATATGTTCAATTGTGTAGGTGCATCCCATACCGATATAAACAAGACATTGATGGAAATATCACTACAAAAAAAGAGCTCAGTAGTGACGTGATTATCACGCCACAAACAGAAAAAACACTTCACAAATCATTATTTGCGACGTGGTCATTTACGTCGCAGGAGACAAGGTGGCAACTTTTAGTGACGTGATTTTCACTTCACTAATTAGTGAAGTGAAAATCACGTGGCAACATTTGGACCAGAGTTTAATGCTTTTCAATTCAGAGCAGGCGCAGCAGTAATGAGTCAGGAAAAGTATCTTTATTAGTGACGTGATTTCCATGTCACTACCTAGTGGCATGCAAATCACGTCACTAAATTTGCCTAGAGACTTGTAAAAGCGCATTTATGTTTGTGAAGTTGCGACGTGATTTACATGTCACTACCTAGTGACATGGAAATCACGTCACTAACATTTTTTTTTTAAAAAACCAAATATTATATATATATATATATATATATATATATATATATATATATATATAAAATCAAATTAATAAACTAAATATATTAAAATTAATTAATAAAATTTATAAATTAATTCAATAAACTAAATATAAATCTAATATTAAAATTAAGAAAGTAAAATTATAAATCTAATATTAAAATTAAGAAAGTAAAATTATATTAACAATACATTTTTTCCATATATAAATAATATTTTTCTTATATACTTTATTATATTATTAATGACAAATAAATGGTACGTAAATCATTCCTTTTATCAACAATAAATAATTCATTTTATTCTTTAATATTTACGAATTAATATTTTTAAATATTTTTAAATATTAATAATCAATTTATAAGTGTCATATATTAATTATTATATAATATTATAATACGAAAAATTACACTTTAATTAAAAAAAATTAATGTGATATTTATAAATTATATTTCATATTTATTCTTTTAAAAGTAGTTATATAAATCAATTTTATTAAATAAAATATTTATTACACCTTCTTTAATTATTAATTAAGATTTAAAGTTATTCATGACTATTTAGTCCGATTATTTTTTCTTTTTTTAAGTGTTATGATATTATTACACTATAGTATAATATTTATAACGGTCCCTATTAATAAAATATACTCATTCCCAATTAATACACTAAAACTCACAATACTTACTCTATATTGCAAATTTCTCTATTCATAAATCTTATTAACTCATAATTAATACATTTGAAATTGTATCATGTGACTTCTATGAAAGTTATTATCATACTTTTTTTTAAACAAAATACAATAAATATACAACATACTACAATATTATTTTCTTTAAACATATACTTCACACAAATATGTATATATAACCATATAAAATACTACTTCAGAGAAATATATATAACCATATAAAATAAATATATAATAAATATTTTTTAAACAAAATACTACTTCACACTATCCTACTATTATATTATTTTTTTAGAACAAAATAACACTTCAAACTAATATATATAACCATATAAAATAAACATACATAATCATTTTTAAGTTATATAATATATATATATACATATAATAAATATTTTTTAGACAAAAATCAAATAAAAAAATCTAAACAAAAATCAAATAAAAAAATTTCGAAAAAAACATTCCTTTTCTCTAATCTACTCCTTCTTCTTCTTCTCCTTCTCCTTCTTCTCCCTTCAAAATCCAAAAAAAAAAACAAAAATTAACATTATATAAATATAGATGACTATAAATCAGAGTTCTAAATAAATACAGATGCAATTTACCTTATGATTCAAAAGAACAAGTTTGAAAGTGGGTATGAAAATGAACAAGTTTGAAGATGGCTTTGAACAAAAATGGGTGTTTGGAAGAGAAACCAGAAAATGGGTGTTTGGAAGAGAAACCAGAAAATGGGTTTCTGCAAAATTTGGTAACGTAAGGGTCTGGGGGAGAGAAGGGTCAAGCGTGTACCTATAACACCTTTAGCGACGTGAATTTCACTTCGCAACATTCCCACGTGAAATTCACGTCGCAACCTACCCAACTGTATAATATCATATTCTCTCACTGCACATGCCAACTGTGATTGACTTGCGTGGTAATACGTGCCTTTTAGCGACGTGAAATACACGTCACTACTGCCCAATGGTAATAATTAAATTCTCTCACTGCAATAAAGACTGTACAGGTCAGACCTATTTAATTTTTTCTTTTAATTTTATTGTTGCGACGTGATTTTCACGTCACAACTATCTTTTTAAAAAAGCAATTTCTGACAGACCCAATATTTATGTTATGCTTGATATTTTAATATTAAAATTAGTAGTGACGTGATATTCACGTCGCAACTAGCTTTTATTATTCACGTGATTTTCACGTCACTATTTTACGTGGCTATACAGCCCTTTTCTTGTAGTGTATAAGCAATGAATTGGAAGTACTTCTTGTTAGTTCACAAAAGGGTCATACATTCATGTTTCCAAAGGTAGTACTTTATTTTGCAAATAAATATAATTATATAGATCTTCTTAGATTTGTTTCTATCATAAGCTTATAGTAACATTAATTTATTTGTTTTAATTCAGGGTGGATGGGAAGTTGATGAAACTTTAGAAGAAGCAGCTTGCAGGGAATCCCTTGAAGAAGCAGGAGTTAGAGGAATTGTTGAGGTATTAATTTGACAAATTTTCATGTAAATGAAAAACTTAATCTTTTTCACTTTATTTAGTTATTGTTATTTCTTCTATGAATGTAAAAATTTAAAACAAGACTATAATGGTTTGTTTTTGTTAATGCAGCAAGAATTGGGTGAATGGAGTTTCATTAGTAAAAGATATGGTATATACTATGAAGGTCACATGTTTCCCTTACTTGTCAAGGAACAACTTGAGTTTTGGGCTGAGAAAAATATACGCACAAGAATATGGGTAAGTATTTATTAAAGATTATGGGTTATTATATTTTGCTTAGAGATTTAAGCTGCATTTGCAAAATCTAATTGGTATGTTTTTTATCACTTTGTGCAGATGAATGTTGTTGAAGCAAGAGATGTTTGTCAGCACTGGTGGATGAAGGAAGCATTAGATATACTTGTTCATAGACTAACTCTACAGTAAAATAAGTAGCTAGAAGTAACTATTGAATTTTTTTTCGCATATCAGTGATATATATATATATATATATATATATATATATATATATATATATATATATATATATATATATATATATATATATATATATATATATATATATATATATATATATATATATATATATATATATATATATATATATATATCAAAACATTTACAGAGCATAATGTAAAGTTGGGAAGGATATTTTCTCATGTTTTTTCATGTGTCACATGAGAGGATCCATATTTCCGGCAACGCTTAAGTTAAAATGAGAATTGTACAAGTTTCTTTCTATTTATCGGATAAATAATAATTATATTTTAAATGCTGCAGCATGATGCTTCATTTTTTGTTATGTGTATGTGTTCCTTTCAGTAAAGAAATGTCTATATCATAGTGAATATAGTTAGTTCAGGCAACTTCTGAATTGAGTGTCATATGTAATTTACTACTCTTAATAGATGTGAGAGGTATAAAAATTAGAAATTAGGTTTATGTATATCTTTATTTGACGTCTACAATCTCTTATAAAAGAGTTTCTTTAGGGTTTTTGGAGACCTAAATTCATTTGTCGAATAATCCTTGTTGAGGTAGATAGATCTCAGAGTGTAATTTATTTTGTCATCTGAAAATTTCTCTCTAATAATTTTTTAGATCAGGTGCTTTCGTAGGACGGGTCCATGCTTGTTCACGAAGTTCTAGAACATTCCTTTAGTATTATAGTTGTGAGAGATATTTCTTTCTCCGGGGTCACTGGTCTGATGTCATTATAGAATACGAGGATAAGTGTTTCTTGCTTTATTGGACTTCATACTTTGGACTCATCCATCCTTGAAACATGACAATAGTTTTAGAGGTAGGAAGAGTTACCCCAAGCCAAGTCCGACGCAACCAAGGAGTTTCCTATGATCTCACACTGTCCCTGCCAACATCTCGTGGCTCAAAGCTTTTTAATTTCTAACAAATCTCAACCGACCCCCTATTCCGTTCTGATATAAGGAGTGGACTCGACCTACTACGATTAGTTAGCCGTCCTTCGTTTTTGGATACATGGTATGTCTTTTCTCGTTATTTTTGAATTGTCTCTTGGTCTAGGTCGAGCTTTCTTTAATGGAATACCAACATAAGGCTCCATCCATGAAAATGAGATTTTGAAGAGACATTATAGAAAAAACAAACAGATTTGAATGGTTGAAAGAACAAGTTATTTTGTTAGCATCGAAAAATGTGTAGTTAAAGAGAATCCACCAGGAGGCTTGTCTTTTAATTGAGAGGAGAATTTCAAACCCGAGTTCTGAAGTCAACGAGCTTGGTCTGACGTGTTATTAGCCCGAGGTGGCAGTTTCTAGTGCGAGCATATGAGATTTCAAGAACATATAGTAGCTAAACGTCATGTTTTAAACCCTATCGTAAAAAAAATTTGCTTTGGTCTAAGCCTTTATGATTGGTAACTAATGACAATATTTATGACTTGTAATAGTTCTTTCTTCCATTGTCTATTATTATTTTGGCGTCTTGCCTCTTTGAGCATTTCTTTGGTTAGGACTGCTACTTCGTCTCTTACAAATTTTCAATCCATAATAGGGGTGTTCCCAAGCTAGGGTTACTCTTTGCTTGACCTTTCTTCTCCTTGAAGGTGAGTTACGAAGTGGGGTCCCTTTGCTATCAATTATGACTTTGATGTCGCCTTCCCTCTCTTAGGGGTAGCGCTTGGTGAGTATCTTTCCTTGAAGTGATGGTTATTCATTGATCTTTATCTTTAAATGGAAGTTGGATCTTTAGAGACAAAATGTCATAACAAAAGTAATATAATGCTTGTTTAATTCAAAGTATTGGTAATTGTAAACACATGCTTATCATTTTAGATAGCTAATGACATGTCATTCTAGTCATATACTCCCTCCGTCCCACACTGAGTGACCCAGCCCACAATTTCACGCAGATTAAGAAAAGTGAATAAAAATAAGAGAAAGAAAAATATTTTTACTATAGTACCCTTACTATGTATTGGAAATGATGAAATTTTTATTTATTAGAGGGTAAAGTTGGAAAAAGTGTATTGGAAATTGAAATGGATCATTCATTTTGGGACATCATTTTATTCCAAATGGGTCACTCATTATGGGACGGAGGGAGTATGAAAATAAAAATTAAATAATCCCGATGTAAATAGAACTTTCTTGTGGTATTGATATCCTTGTACCAACTTCTAGATCCCCTAATGTCAGCCTTGACTTTTGATAATGGTCTATTGTGGTTGTTTTTCCTTTTGTACTTGGACTTTTCAGGAGCCTTTATGCATTTAATCAATAGTGGCTCCTTGTCTATGGAGTCAATCCATTCCTGATGAAGTTTGAGGGATGCTAAGAAGCAAGATCCACAGGTTTCCAAGTTCACTTCCATGATTTCCATTATGTCTTTGCTGGTGTGATATTTCAGTTTTAGGGGGATGTTTAAAGAAAGGGCGCATAGGTTAGTTAGTGTCAAATGACCAATTATTTTGTTATATATGGAGTTACAATCAATTATCATAATTTTATTCTTTACCATTTTCCTAGGTTACTTCCCTCCAAAAGACACTGTATGCTCGATGTTCCCCAATGTTTTCGTCGTTGATCATTTGGAGGTTGATCCCTTTGTATTGAGTGACCCTTATTAGCATTGGGATGTGAGATTTTGGTATCTTGGTAACTAGGTTTTTATCATATAAGAAGATGTGTGATCGACTTTTTCAGAATGGCACTTTTACTAGCTTCTGCTCCTACAACATCATTTCTTTTAGTTTTATTTTTACCGAGTTATAGAAGGCTCTTTTTGAATGACCTTGGCTCTTGTCTAGATGTTGTCCATGTTTATAGAGAATATGTCCAGGTCTAGAAAGCTTTATGATTTATTGTCCTCCATGGTTTCCTACTCTAAATGAGTTGGGGGTAGTATCTACAAACACTTTGATGCTCAATTCAATAACTATTAGATGTGAGATGTATAAATATTATAAAGTTTGTCTGTATCTTAATTTGAGGTTTGCAGTCACTCATATAGGGATTTCTCTATGGTTTATGCAAACCTAGAACCATTGGTCGAGTAATCATTGTCCAGATAGACAAATGTTTGAGTATAATATGTACAATCATCTGACAACCCTTCTCTAATAATTTTCTTTGATTAGGTGCTTTCCTAGGGTTGGTTTGTACTTGTTCCCAAAGTCTTATAATATTCCTTTGGATTCAAGTGGTGATAGCGATATTTATTCCTTTGACATCGTTGGTCTGATGTCATTATAGAATTATATCATAAGTGTCTCTACTTTATTGGGATTCATACTTTTGGGTCTCATCCATCCTTTGGGAGCAACACTGGGTTTAGACCGGGTAGGAACAATATGCATATTGTATCAATCATTGATTTCTTATCAACTTCTGATAGGATATAGTGATATCAAAGTATTTTTTTAATTATTGTATCTATAGAGATTTGTGTTATATTTTAACTGTTCAATAACTTATATACATCTAAGTAAGTTTTTGTGAAAATGTTTATTAAGACCACAATTAGGAACACATTGAAATTAAATTTAATTCGTTAATCATATAAGCTAGCTCTTAGTCGATTATGTAATTTCATATTTCTAAATATAACTATACTTTTTATTCGACATACATTTTTATTTACTAACAAAGTCAAATTTAGTGATTCTATTAACTTCTATTTTCTGGCCTAGTTAATCGATTCAATAGCATTACTATATGATAATATATAGTAGTTGTAAATCAAAAAATATTCCCGACAATAAGTATTTACAGATGAAGCTAATCTAAATCTGATAAGTAGAAAATCCTTTTCTAGCATTTTAAAATTAATTTCGAATTTTAGCGTCGTAAAACCATTAAGAACAAGGATAACAATATTTTTATAATCGCCAAACTAAGAGTTTTACGATAGAATCATAATTGAATAAACATAATCCTAAGATAAATAAAATTAGCTGCTTATTCTCGTAATAGCTTTACACAACAACGAAAAAGAAGATGAAATTATATCAATGGCCGAAATATTCAAGTTTGATAAGCTCCACTTCGATCCCGAGAAACTTCTCTCTCTCTCTCTCTCTCTCTCTCTCTCTCCCCCTGTGATTTTTTATCTTCCAAGATGTATGATTCTAAATTTTGATATGAGCTTTTTATTTATAGCTTCTAAATATTTTTCCTAGAGAAATGTATGCTCGTATTGCAAGACAAGAATTCTTTACTCTAAAGTATTTATCAACACATCCACGTAGGTCACTAAACATGCCATGAATTGACATGTGAGCCACCTTTCCCGCATCACATAATGGATTTAGCTTGGCCACCTTATGAGTTTCTAAAAGAACATTAAAGATATGACTTTAGCTTTCTAGGTCTTTGATGCATCCTTCCTTGAGTGACACTTGAGAGACCTTCCCTTAGCTTCATTTGAGAGACTCGCCTTAAGCTTCACTCGAGGGTCTCACACTAAGATGCACTTGAGGGACTCAACCCAATATACCTTTTAGGGACTCGCCCTAAGCTTCACTTGAGGGACTTACTAAATCTTTAAGACCATAATACATGTGAATTAAATCACTACACCCTTTTTAAGGCCACGTGCTTGAGTTACTACGAACTGGAATAAGTTTATTGGGCCTAAGAAGGGATGTTTCATGATAAAAATCCTGAATCAAGTACATCAATATTAGTTTGGCCGTCCAAATTAGGCATGACTACCTAAAGCAGGCCAATATGTTATTCCGAACATACTATTATTTATCCATCTTGCCTTCACGTGGCTTGAGAGATGTGGGAAAAGACTAACAATCTTGACCAGGTCAGGGGGAAGAAGCCATTTTTCCAATAGAGGAGAAACCCATCCTACATTATGCCACATATTGCCCAAAAACAGGAATGGGGTGGTTATTAGATTGAATCAAGTTCATGGGGACTCTTATAAATGTCTCCATTTGAGAACGGAAAAAAGCATATTTACTAATTCTAGAGAGAGAAACACACAAATTCGCTCACAATCCATACGGGAGTTGAATCCCCCCCTCTCTCTCTCTCTCTCTCTCTCTCTCAACTATTATACTTTTAACGAGTGCAATTTTTAATGATCTTATGCAATACTAAGTGTGAATAGTTCTCAAAGTAAAAAGATAATGAACATACACTAAAACATTTTCCTAAAAATTAATTCATTTTCAAAATATTCTTAAAAAAGATTATGGCCAAAGAATAATTGATTATGGAGCTTAGTTAATAATTTGGGAAGCAAAATTTCCCTCTTTAATTGATTAAGCCACTTATCTAGTTGATTATGGAGCAAACTCGTCCAATAATCAATTAATAAGATGTCTAATCAATTAGGATCCAGATATAGATAATTCTTTCCTATTTTTTAGGGTCATAAGTCAGTTAGAGTCACAGTCTATTCGATTATGAAGTGTATCCGACCCAAAATTATTTTCTTTCTTTACGAAATACTTTAATATACCAGGGGAACTTGTGTTCTCTTAAAAAATACAATAAATTTGAAATATTACTATTCCTCTTATGCAACTCTATTCCTAGAAACTTCTTATACACTCGTAATAATTTTAGTGTTTGCGTATTTTGTAATAAAATCTACTTCAGTTATAACTGTAAATCAAAAGAGTGATATTATCTTGTAACTATAATATAATTATAAAGTTTGTAAGATGAACTTGGATAAAAGCTTGGTATTAAACAATTGTGGGTTGATCATGTTATAAAAGATCTGTTGTTAATAGAACTCTCAAGGAAAAATCCTCGGGAGACTAGAGTAGGCCACATGGAGATGATGAACCAACATAAATTACGACGTGTTCTTTAATTTCCAGATATTTAACCTCTTGCGCGTAATCTCTGCTTAATCTATTTTCTTAAAATCAATAAAGTAAAATCAATCTTTTTCTTAAAATTTTTGATATTTTAATCATAATCCACTCTCCACATGCTGTGTTTGAAATCACTTGGTTAACAATAAGAAGTAGTGGGTATATTGAATTAGATTACAATATTACATGATTTATTTTGGAAATATTTATTTTGTTTAAGAATGGATATGCTATGGATTTGTTTGTGAAAACTTAATGGGTTGGTTAGCCGAATCAACTCTATATAAAGAGAGAAAAATATACGCTCATCATGATATGGATTGCTCATGTATGTTTTATTGATTAAAAAACAAGCCGTGTGTTAGTTGTGTTCATCTCTATGTTATGTTATTTTCTACCATTCATTGCGATACAAAGTTGCATTTTTTTTCGTGAAATTCATCACGTTTTTTTTAAAGACTTATGCACACGGAGAAATTTTGAGTGAAGGTGGAAGGATTTCAGATAAATGTGGAGTTTGAGTTAGTAATTGTAGAATTTCTCTTTTCTTCTCTAAAAAAAGAATTTCTCTTTTCTACAAAGTCAAGTGGTTAATTAATCATAACTCAATCACGATCTAATATAATATTGAATGAGTACTATCCAAAGACTAATATTCAACATTTGTCAGCCAATTGACTAAGCAAACGACTGTCCAATAGATCCTTTCAGCTTCTAGACAATTACGCGTATCATATTTTTAATTTACACAATACAAAAAAATAAGGTTCCTTCGAAGACAACACACGCCTTTTACAACGGTTCAACTTTTTCTTATATTTCCTTTGTACACACTTTGTTAAACTATAGTTTGTTCTTTTGCATCTCATTATTCTTATATATAGATCAAAGATCCTCACTTTTTCTTATTCCCTTTTGTTATAAATTAATCAAGTCTCTTTGAAATTCTCATAATTAGTAAAAAGATGGTTTTTGGCTTGGCATCTCGTTCTGGAAGGGAGATGCAAAGATACAATAGTAACGGCGGTCGCCGAGTTGTAGGGTGAGTCGGTTATTTCCACTGAAAATCAAACATTTTTAACATAAAAAGTAACACACGTAATTGGTTCTAATATGTTTAAGTCTTTAACTTCAGTTTTTTCATTAACAACTTTGTCTACCAGTTTTTTTTTTATTATAGAAATCTTAGTATCCGGCCTTGCGACTCACTAACAGTTATTAATATGTCAAATTGTGTAGGTGCATCCCATACCGATATAAACAAGACATTGATGGCAGTATGAGTAATGAATTGGAAGTACTTCTTGTTAGTTCACAAAAGAGTCATACATTCATGTTTCCAAAGGTAGTGGTTGATCTTGATCTTGAAAATAAATAATATATAAATTTTCTTATATTTGTTTCTATTATAAGCATATATACTTACTAACATTAATATATATCCTTTTATTTGTTTTGTTTTAGGGTGGATGGGAAGTTGATGAAACTCTAGAAGAAGCAGCTTGCAGAGAATCCCTTGAAGAAGCAGGAGTTGTAGGAATTGTTGAGGTAAGTAATTGAATATAGAATATTGAAATTTTTATATGAAATACTACTATAGTATGCACTTCTAAAAATATTAAATAGGACTGAAATTTGGTTTCTCTTAAAAATTATTGCAGCATGAGTTGGGTGAATGGAGTTTCATTAGTAAAAGATATGGTATATACTATGAAGGTCACATGTTTCCTTTACTTGTTAAGGAACAACTTGAGTTTTGGCCAGAGAAAAATTTACGTACAAGATTATGGGTAAGTTTAAGAGCTCTTATGAAAACTGTGATATGTTCAAATTAATAAACTCATTTGAAGTTAACTAGTATATTTTGCTTAGAAATTTAAGCTGCATTTGCGAATAAAAATTTATGTGTTTGTAATGTGCAGATGAATGTTGTTGAAGCAAGAGAAGTTTGTCAGCATTGGTGGATGAAGGAAGCATTAGATATACTTGTTCATAGGCTAAATCTACACCAAAATATAGTAGCTAGAATTAATTATTGAAAATGTTTCACATTTCTTTAGTATAAATATAGAAAATAAGTAGCAGTTATTCAAATTAAAGTTGGTAAAAAACTTTGATATGTGTGGATATATTATCAACCATTGATTGATATGTTATATCACTCATTTTATTTTTAAAGTGTTTGTTTGAAAGG
This sequence comes from Vicia villosa, assembly GCF_029867415.1. Classification (NCBI taxonomy): domain Eukaryota; kingdom Viridiplantae; phylum Streptophyta; class Magnoliopsida; order Fabales; family Fabaceae; genus Vicia; species Vicia villosa. The sequence goes on along the minus strand of NC_081183.1, from coordinate 171,595,044 downwards.
AGGATTTTGAAAGAGTCTAGATATTTTGAAAGAGCCTATAAAATATTTATTATATATGAGTAAACTGTTATTCAATTGTTACATGACTATTGTACATATTTTTTTTAAAAGGTTTCACGAAAGCATTTTGTCGACTATGTGTTAAGTTTCTTGGGCTGGATCATCTTGAGCCGTGTTCCATCCCGGATTCAATAGAGCTCGCCCAAAAGATAACTCGTCAAATAGAACAGGGTCACGATGATGTAGCTGATGAGGCAGGTTGATCATGTTGGCCCAGAGGTAATATTTAATTGAGATACGATGAATAACGCATTTATGGTTGATTGAGAGTATTATGGTATTTGATTTGGCAATCAAGTTTGATCGCATATCACCATTAAAAGATGACTCGGATCACAAACAATCACATTGAATAGCCTCTAATGGGCCTTAGGTACAAGACCGGTCAGAATCACTATATAAGAAGATGATCACAAGGAGAAAGACATACATAATTCCTATAATACACTATCGGTCGAGAGACGAGTGCGATTTTATTGGTCCTCATTGGTAAATTTATCATTGGTGTACCTTTACGAATACATTTTCCGCCCATCATGGGTCCCGATAAAGCTGAAGTGGGTGATACAAACCAATTCTAACAGTTGTTTGGTCTCATTTCACAATGACGAGGAATGCCACACGTAGCAACAACAACAATGATCAAGATTCCATAACGTAGATGCTAATCGCCATGGATGAGTTGTGCCGCAAGAACAAAGCATTACATAATAGTTTTCTTGACCTACAACATCACCAACACGTAGAGCTAAAATTGATCGAGGAAGAGGAGCCCACATATTCCTAACCACTCTTTGCGGATATTTGGGACACCCCAGTCCCTAACAATTTCAAACTAATAACTCTAGTATCATGATTGACAACAAGGGTGATCCCATGAGCACATAATCGCCATCAACACCCAAGTGGCTATTATCGGGGTGGATGACTAAAAAAAGTGTAAATTGATGATTAGGACGTTGAAGGAAGCTGCTCTCTGGTGGTATATGAGCCTTTTGAATTTTTTAGTGTCGAGTTACTAGGATATGATAAGAAAAACGATTCACCATTTCTTAGCCCGCAAGCACTGAAAGGCTTCCACGACAAGTCGGTTCAATGTTTTCCAAGGATATTATAAGTCCTTGTGTGAGTATTTGGCCAGATTCAATGAGGATACCATCAAGTTCGTGAATTCAAACCTAGAGATGTTCGTCAGAGCTTTCTAGAATGGCCTCAAGGTAGGAAACTTCAATGATTCCTTGGTCCATAAATCATCATCCTCGATGGTAGAGATCATGGTGAGAAGATAATGTTATTTCATAGGGAAGAAAGTAATGTCGAAAAGAGAACCCTAGATGCAAGACAGACATGCGGCAGAAAATCAGAAGTATCCGAGAAACGAAGGAACTATAACATGATACTGGTTCGAGATAAAGCTACATTTAAGCCTGTAAGAAGGCCATTAGATTATTTAACCCCACTGAAAACAAGGAGGGAGCATATCCTCCAAGATGTCTACCACACCAAGGACATTTCGTAACCCATTTCCCCAAAGGAGTGAGTCAGAGGGGTGGTGCAAGTATCACATGATATGCGGTCACCACACAGATGATTGTCACCACCTGAAGCGATATATTGAGAAGCTAATCCAGAAAGGCCGCTTGTAGATATACGTATAGAGTAGCTCCCAGAGTTCAAAAATAAGAGCACCACAGACAAGGGCAAACTTCCATAGAACACCTCGAGTTAGAAGGTTTTGGATTCAAGGAGAAATATGTGATCCCAACCAAACAACACACACTTTGAATATGATTTCGGAAGGCGGGGTGACTAGCTCATCAAGAAAGAGATATTCCTGAAAAGTATTTCATATCACGAGTATCTGGCCCACGAAAAGACTAGTTACCTCGCTAGAAATCAACTTTTTCAGCAAATACACAACTTAGTCCTACCTCACGAAAATTATCCCATTGTGATTAGCTTACAAATGTAGAGTTGGAATGTCAAGATTTCTAGTGGATCGTGGAAGATGGAATGATGTCCTCTTCTTAGATACATTCGAAGGCTTAATATGGATCTCAAGCTCTTACAACCCTTTAGAGGTTCACTGGTATGTTTTTGGAAGATCGGGTGCAAATCCGAGGATATGTTTCAATGTTGACGATGTTCAAAGTTGGAAGAAGCGACAAAGTTGTAGAAGTGACAATAAGTTTGTTATTATATCTTAAGGCTTAAAAGAATAAGGGAGGAGACCCCGTCATACAAACTCCCACACGGTTTAGACCCCAAGGCCGATTCCTTGGAAGACAAGTTAACACCAATAGAGGAGTTGAAAGTGATACTTATAGGTGCTCAGAAACATCAGACTACTAAAATAAGGACGTCAATGACTAAGGAGGAAGATAACAACATTATTCAGTTTCTTTGAAAGAATATAGATCTATTTGCATGGGCACCATACAATATGCCCAAAATAGACCCTGGCATAGTATGCCATCATCTCGCCATCTAGCGCGGTTTTAAGCTCGTCGCCAAATGAAGTGTACAGTGGGAGAAGAAAAGAGAACATCATCTTCAAGGAATTTAAGAAGTTGAAGGAGGTCAGATTTATATGAGAGATCATATACTCAACATGGTTGGCTAACATAGTAATGGTGAAAAATACATCATACAAGTGGCGGATGTGCATAGATTTCATGGCCTTAATCAAGCATGACCTAAGTACCCATACTCACTCCATGTCATCAAACGAATAATTGATTTCTCCCCAGGTTTCTGATTTTTGAGCTTCAAATACGCCTGTTCAGGTTACAATCAAATAAGGATGAATCATAGTGACACACCAAAAATCGTGTTAATGACCAATCGCAACAACTTCTATTATGAGGTCATGTCATTTGGTTTGAAAAATGTCGAGGAAACCTATCAGAGGTTGATCATTTTCTCTGAGAATATCAATCAGAGTCGTGATATGTATATTGATGACATGGTGGTCAAGACCTCGTATGAAGGAAAGAATAATGACGACCTAAGAGAAACTCTAGCATTTGTAAGAAATTATAATATGCACTTGAATTCTTGATGGGATAATTTTACAAAAATACTAAATCGTGGTCATATAATAAAATAAAAGTTTGTATCCATAGGGAGTACTAAGTTTTAACAAAACAATAGTGAAAGTGCAGTCATGTTATCGTATGGTATCGTCTTCTTTGTTTGTATGTTTTTGTAAATTATAGTGTATATGTTATAATTTGTCCTCTTATTTATAATTTGCTTGTCATCCAATTATTTGCGTGTTTTTTTATCTCTTTTGCAATTAGAGTTGTATTGTATCCGCTTTGGCTATTTAGCATTGTACCATTAAGACTCTTCATTACTTAATAAAATTAGAAAGTTGATCCATGATAGTGTTCCTTTTTTAGCCTAGTAAATTGTTCGTTTGTTATTTCATCAGGTGTGGCTTGAATCACTAATTAGAACTCTTAGATCAAGGTGAAATGTCATTTGATTTGAATACAATGTTATGTGTAACTTGAATCATGGACATTGTGATAATTGGAATTTGCCTTTGGGCAATTTGACTCAAATTATAAAATTAACCTGACTCGAATCACAACCTTATGTGACTCGAATCATGTTGTAATCATGACTCAAACCAAAGCTCTTTGAAATTCTATTCTTATAGGGACAAATGTCGGATACAATTTTTGAGACAACATATACCAGAAAAATAGAAACTATGATTTAAATCCTAAAGCAATAAAGAACACAAAGGAATTGGTAACCCAGTTCGGTGCAACGTAACCTATGTTTTGGGGCATCCAACCTAAGAAAGGAAACCTATTCTCAATAGTAAAAGTACAAATAGTATTAGATTAACAAACCTTGTTCAATTCATCCCTTCCTAATACTACCCATGATTTCTATTCAGTACTCCTTATAAAACTATTCAACTCTCAATAGTCAGAAGGACAAATAAGCTTACTCTGAACTCTCCCAATTCAAGGCCCTTTTCCTAATAGTACCCATGAAGCTTCGTTCAGGATCCCCAAGAATAAAAGACCCCTCTCCCTTTTACTTAAATACTCTCCCAAGTGTTTATTCAATTACAATATGATTGGAACAATGAAGCCCTCATAACTACTTTGTTCTCAAGCTAATAGAATTAGGGGTTAAATGGCTTTCACCCCCCCTGCAATAGTAGCGAGATTTGATTTTCCCCCCTATTAAAAAATTTTTTTGTCCTGGCCCCTTAACAAAAAAGATTCTGTTTTCAGACACCCCCTATTCCATGTTTGGCTGACTGGGCTGGGAGAATCTTGCTGACTGGGCGCCTGATTTCCTTGTTTGGCTGACGTGGCTGCTTTGCTTTGGAAAGTTTGGAAAAATTGAAAATAAATAAGTTGCAAAACTAGGATTCGAACCCAGGTTACCTAGGCTACAGCGTTGCAAGCTTACCACCACACCATGAATATTTAGTTGTTTATTGTTGCTAAAGAGTGTTATATATTAATACTTCATTCTTTTTCAATAACATATAAATTAAAACTGTAATAATATTTAAATAATTATATAAATGTATTACTTAATAATTACATAATTATAAATTATTTAAATTTATTTTAATTAACATTTTTTTTAATAATTTT